>NC_132937.1:59763738-59968738 GCF_034638445.1 Ciconia boyciana | reverse complement strand
ACCAGGTAAACAGATGCTCCGTCACTTCCTCGTGCCTCTTGTGCTCTGATGTGCTTCTCTCCCCTTCAGTGTGGCAAATGTTCGGTTAAGCCACATGTGACTTTTGCTTTACCTGATCAAAGGGAGAATCCTGTGGCAGGGAGATGGCAACAGACCACTGGAGATATGGGCTTGGAAGGCATCCCTTCTTAATGATTAAAAAGTAACACCAGTTGCTTCTGGAAATAAGCAACAGAAAAAACAGTCACCATATAACAACTGCACTGGCACTTGAGCGAAATGCAGCAAGCTCTGTGATAAAATCTTAGCTCTGTCCACTTCCCACCCCTAACAATCTCTAACTTTTGGGTAAGCCACATTCACTACTTCAGTAGTTAAATATACAGATAATTTCAATCAATTTTCTTTTTCCTTCTTGTTTGTTTCTGTTTGTGATAGCAAACTGTTCAGTATTTTGATTTAACCATTTGATCTCTTGATATCCTTGCTCATGGAGGAAAAAAAAACATTGATTCTCAATGCTGATTTTAATTATGTATTAGAAAATCCCTCTTCACCCTAGTCATCAACCTGTAACATTCACCTGTGTTCTAATCTAACATTTTACGTAGAGAGGAAGTCTGACTTTGCACATGGTGCTGCTTTTCTGTGTCCACAAGAGAACTTATTGTAAAAGACCTAATTAGAGATGATTCTACACAGAAACATTTGGTCATGTGATGTTGTTTACCTGCTTACCCATGACTAACTCAATAAGATCTGTTTTCTAGTGTTCAATTTTCCTTCTACCTTTAAAAAATACATATGATCTTACTGTGTTCTAGCTCTTTCCTAATCTTGCCGCTGGGTGTACCAGAATCACATGGTTTAGGCACTATTAGAGGGTGACTCAGGGAGGATGAACATTAATCAGATTCACAAATTTATAGAGATTCCTTTTTTAATATAGGTATAGAAGTAGATAAATAATCCTCACAATCAGTGGGTTTTTTCATTAGCCTGTACATTTAGAGGCAGGCAGAAGCATAATTCTGCTGCTGATACATCTCTAGTTATTACTAGGTTTGCAATTCAATTACCCGAAGAGCCTCAAGTACCATTGATTATTCATGGGATTCTTGGGTTGGGCTGGCTACAAAACTACTCATTAATCCCTTGAGTGCCCCTGGGCAGCCAGTATGCATCTAGCATAGCAAATCTGCTGCAGCCATGGAATATAACAGTCTTTGGCTAGTGAAGTGGCTGGAGCAAGGGCAGGCCTCCAGCCAGGTCACAGCCGCCAGCAGCTGGCACTCTCCAGCATAACAATATTGTTCAAAACCAGGTAGCTGTGGGCTTTCTGAGAACAAGGTATCCAAGGGGTTAAGTTAGCCAAAGCCACGTAGCTTATCGGGCAGTCACACAATTGTGGGCGCCTTATTAAGAAAAGGCAGGAAAACACCCTTTTTTTCCTCTGTCTCTCTCATGGTTTGCATCTGCTGCACTGAAGCAGTTGCTTGTTTGACCAAACCTACGTGTGTAAGAGAAGAGCTTGCTGGAGTTTGACACAGTGACAGGGTTTCAGCTGCTTGGTGCTTGTCCTTGTTCAGCCTTCTTGGAGATCAACACAATGGCTGTTTCCCTTGCAGATGGTCCATGAAATCCTAGGAAGTACCAAGGCTGTGCCTGGAGAGCAGGCCACACCATCTCCTACTAGCAAGAGCTTTTGGTTCAGTTGTTGAAGCCATTGAGTAACAATGAGGATAAAAGCAGAAGTGTGAATTTATTGTGCTGCTGAAGTATCTAGGCTGATAAAGCCCATGATCTTCATATTCATAGTTCACATACATAAGTTAATTTCACACATTTTATTGCCACAATTAACTATGCTCATTCCTGTTTCTGAGGAGTTATCAAGTTAATTCAACAAGAGTTTGAAGGTATTTCCCTTTCTAACCTACTTGTGTGTTGGCTAGCACTCATATACATAGCTGTGGCAGACTAGTACAAAATCTGCAATTGCAGTGAATTCATGTCCAAATCAGACTAACCACAACAGTCAGTGAAAAGTCTGTGCCTGTCATTTACTGACTCCAAATACAATCACTCTGCAGTTGGTTGACATGAAAATAAAAATCTCTGTTCCTCTTTCACTTGCTCCTCTCTCCTAGTTCTGTGTTATCAGACTTGCACCCAGCAAGAAGAGTCTCCTATTACTTCTACATGCTTTACATATTTCTACACATATTGTATTTTCCTGTGTGAGAAATTAAGGGTTAGTTTTTGCAGTCTTCATTATGTAAATGATAAAGCCCTTTCAGGGAAGCTTGCACAACTCTAACTTCACAACGTTTGACTCAAGTTATCAGTTTGACTCAGTGCATCGTTTCTGAGTGTTTGCATTTACTTGAATCTCTCTCCCAGGTAAGACTCAGAAAAACAAAACAAATAAAAATACTGATGGACATAGGCTTTTTCACTGGGCCTTGCTTTTTGCAGGTATATTTTTGTGTGCACACATATATTTGTGTGCATCTACACACATTAGTATATTTCTGTACTGTATATATATTTAAATATATAGTGGGGAGAAAGAGAAAAGAAAGAGGGAGAAGCATATGAAGCTGTGGCATTACGGAACCTATGTAATCAACGCCTTATTTTCATATGTCGATGCTTATATCTTTCTTTAGGTGGGATGCTCAAACTGGTACTAAAATGTGCTTAATATATCAATCACATGGTATCACTGTTGCAGCCAGTTACAAAGTGAAGCTGTTAGTGAAATCTCTTTGAGATCTATATGTAGATCATTACAAAGTTCACAGGATAATTTATTTTAGTGGCTTTGCATCCCAAATGAAGTATTTGACATTTTCTCCCTACTTCTTGTAGTCCTTGATGCACATGCTGCTGAAGTAGCTTAAGAACCTTTTCTGGTAAAGGTGAAGCCAGAACACAATCATTGTGAACACTGTGAGAAAGGCAACTCAAGAAAGCAAACCTCTTTCTTTCTCGCTTAGTCTTTTTCTACACAGGTTCCCTTGAGCCCTTGGGAAAAGTAATTCCTAAACTAGGAAGACTGTAACATTGCTCTCAGGAAAATGTAATAATAGCATTTTGGCATCTAGTCATCTAATGGCTTATCAGAAAACCACAACCTGAATAGCATATGGAAGAAAAAATATTTACAGTTCTGTGTGAAGGAAGGGGTAGGTGGGACTAGAGAAATACATTGGGTGTAGAAAATAATAAAGATGGTGCTTTTCTGGTCAGGCTGCAAGGGTTGATTTCAAACTCAGCAGCATTCTTCTTATGAGACAGTGCTTGGGAAATGCCTTACAATCAACCTTGAAAATACTTAAGTGCTATAATAAGACAGTGCTATTGGGGGGAAAAAAAACAAAACAAATGAGACGTGGCCTTGTCCAATTGGGATGGAAATCTTCTGGGTACTAAGCACTGTCTTCTGATTTAGCCCATTGCTTACATACAATGGTCCTACTTATGTGTTTAATGTTATGACTGTGCCTAAATGCCATGTCCAAACACAGCCAAAATGTTGAGCACTTGAAAGAATGGAGATGTAGGACAGCACTCCCTGGGTACCTGTGACCTTTAAGTGACAGTTTTGCAATTAAAGCAGCATTTGTATCCCAGGAAGAGTAAAATCCAGGCATTCAAACAAAGAGAGAAATACATATACACAGAAAAACCGATCCAAATAACTAGATATTCATGAGACTATAATAAATACAGTTAGTGTATTTCCAGCATTGATTTCTGAAAGTCTAATAATGCTTATATTAACTGAGATCAAGATTTATCAATCAGGTAAATAATACTGGAAGACTGACTAGGTCTAGTCCATAAGTAGTTATGCTAGTGATATTAATTTCTGATTTACAGCTATTCACTAACAAATTAAGACTTTGTAGACAGTTCATAAAGAACTTTACAAGGTATTGGAAAGTTGTGAAATGACAGGTAAGTGATGCTGAGATTTAAATCTAGCCGTCTTGTAAATGCCTTTGTCTGGTAGGAAATCTCCAAAATCCAAAGCAGAAATAGCCCCTAACAACCCAATACAGAAGGAATTTATAATGTATGAGCTAGTTTAAGGCAAGTTTAAGTACATTTAGATATAAAAGAAGCTTTCCTTTGTCATGCTTAACTTAGAGGACCTCCTAAATTCCCATACCATACAGGTATGATTTTAACAGTGTGCATCTGGCTAAACCCCGAAGTTCTGATATGAGCCAGCATACAGTACAAATGTGTTAGAGATCTCTAAAAACTAACTCAGGATTTGAAATCATATCACAAGGGAAATAATAATTTGCAGTGGTAAGATTGGCGTTATCAGGACCATCAGGACCTGACTATTATGGCAGGAGATTAATCAGATGAAATGGCGAAATCAGCAGTGTCTGCTGCTTTTGCCTTTAGCCAGTGCTCCGATTCCTTAATTTCCTGAGCATTGCATTGCTGCTATTCTGTTTAGAATAAAAGAACTGTTTCAGAGGAATTTGAACATCTCTGAGCACTGGGCTCACTATTTTAATTGTCTAGCCTGTTTTTTACCTGTTGATTGCCAATACATAATGTGACATTCTAGGAGTTACTGCTTTGAAATATGGCTAGAAATTCAGTTTTAGGAGTATTCACCTTCTCCTGGTGTCATTTATTCTTTTTAATTTGAAAGAGCTGAATTTCAGTAGCTGTTGGACTTTGTTCTCTTGTGGGGAACTTAAATTTAAATATTTAAACAAGTTGTGGTCAAGTGCACTCTTTTATGTGGCATTTCTGCAAATGGATGTGGAAAATCCAGTAGTGTGTCGAACATAATCTGTATGATTAGATAGTAAAAAAAGGCCTAGTTAATCTAGCTGGGTGTAGACCATTGTACTATAAATGGACATTTCAAAGGGAGTTTGAGGGAACAGAAGTGTGGCTTTTTCAGCGGGTGTGATTAATGGGGGGGGTGGCTCTACTGCTGAAAAGCTTGTTTCACTTTTTAGCTCTGCTTATCCATCTCAGTATTTTTTTTTGCCTCAGGGTAGCTTCAAAATAATTTTAAGTGAGTTCACTGGTCTCACTGTCAAGTCACTGCTATAGGTGAGACTGGAAATAAAGTATCATTGTTTCATTCTTCCATTTCCCTCCTCTTTCAAATGCTTAGAAAGGCAGCTCTTGCTTTCTGTTGTAACTCAACTGGACTCAGCACAGCACAGTGCAGCTAATGCTCATTTAATAACGTTTAACAGGTCTGTGAATGGGTAAGAGAAGATTTTGTACAGTACGTATGGCTGTTCTTCAGCCTCTGTGTAGATTGCTGTCTTCTTTGAGAGTCGAGGTGGAGAAGTGTTCCACTTGTTTGATTTCACCGTTTGCATCAGACTCTTGAAGGAGGTAAAACACTGACACCAGATGTTTGGGAGGAAAAATGTGAGTGCTGGGTAACCTCTTCCCATCTTCCTGTTTGGAAGCACACAGCTCACAAGGCAGAAAACTCCATCACTCGCTCCAGTAAAACTGCATTGTCACAAGAAAAAAGATGTGAGGAGAACAGTTAAAGCAAGGAAACTTTGATTTTTCCTGTGTGTTACTGTCTGCCAAAACATGTTTTGAGAGAACTTTCCTTTTGCTACATTTAAAAGAATAAAAAGTTTAACAGTGGTCAGGGCTAATTTTTGAAACATTGTTAATAAAATTTAGACAGTACAATTGCAATCACTTCCACAGTATGTCATACTATGTAGTGTTATCTCACATTTCCGCCAAGGTCAGCAGATTTGCTTAAGCTGTGATGTCAGCCCTTTAGACTGGAAATAAAATACTGATATTTCATCCTTCCTTTTTATCTTCATTTTTAAACCCTGTCCAATGTTTAGAAAATGCAAAAAAAAAAAAAAAAAAATCCTTCTGAATAGCTGCAAATCCAGACAACCAATATAGAGTTGCTGTCAAATAGCTGCAGCAATCAAGGGAAGTTTCCTCACCCCTTCAGGAACACTAATAGGGCCAGAGCTGCTGAGCTGTGTTAAAGCTGACCCAGGAATGGGTTTCTCTAACTCAGGGTGGCTCCCTGGAATTTCTTCTACCAGGCTATTTCCAGGAGCAGGAGTAGGGATATCGTCTGACTTTTTGCACTGCTGCATGGAGGATTGTGAGACACCAGGTATACCTCCTGAGATGCTTTGTGGAGACCTTTCTTTCTCACATAAAAAGTAAACTATTGCTGCATTAAATTCAAGAGTAATTTATGCTGGAGAGGTCAGTGAATGAGTAGTAAATTGTAGCCCCCATAAAGTGCTGTGGTTTGACATTTGGGTATGTGACTGTAGAAACTGATATGATAGCTTGTTGTTTTATTTCAATATAAATAGCAGAGACATAACGTTATTGTACAGATTTGATTGGTGTGTTATGAAAGCTAAGGTCATCCCTGACAGCATGGGGACAGACTATCAGACAGCAAACTGCTGAGGGCTAGAGGTGTAACAAAGCACTGCTGTGATAATCCATGAAACTTGTCATTGCCTGAAATTGTTCTGGAATGTACTGAGATTATGTACGGAGGTTATATGGGAAAAATAGATTTCATACATAGCATGGCACACCTGCTAACAATATCTCTTCAAGAGGAAAAATGGCTTATATCCTGTACCTGAGCCCGAACCTAAGGACCAAACAGTAATAACACTGAGTTCAAGGGGATTTTTGCCCTGATACCTGAAAGTCCATCTCCTTGAAGGGACTGAGCAGCACAACGTACTGCTGCTTCCATCTGCATCACTGTCCAGGGATGGTGGTGAAACCTGTCTGTCTCGAGGGGCTCAGTCGGCCCAGGTACTGTCATATGGGGCCACCTGCTGCATTTCTGAGCCAGCTCGTTTCAACACAGGATTCAGTGGAGCAGGGAAGATTAACTTTCTGAAAATGAAAAGGACAGATAGAAGAAGAGGAACTGCTTATCAAATATGCACATTTCAGATGGAACTTCACACTCAGTAGAAAGATGTTAGATTGCTGTTAGCTCTCCGGAGCGCTCCTGACAATGTGTTATCAGGTCATGTTTGCATGACAGTGGCAGCCCATGCAGGAAACATTAAGTCATATGACTTCTAAGACGGAATCAATCAAGTGAACAGTACAGATCCTGAAAACTAATTTCACCTTCATAAGGTCTGGTTATCTGTGCGGCAGACATGAGGTTTGTCAGCCCCATTTCAGTCTGACCAGGTTCAGCGCTGCATCGAGAATTTTAATGAACCGATACTGTAATATGTATGAAAGATGACACTGAGATGAATTCATGAAAAGCCAAGTCCCCATGAAATATGAACAATTACTGAAGGCTTCACCCCCCACTTAGCTCACATAAAATGCCCATTTAAAAGGCTTTTGTCTTGTTAATCATTTACAGATTTGTGTATGGCTTTTCATTATCCTTAAGCAATATTAGAACTGCAAATGAGGGGCTGACACCAACAGTTCAGAGTTTTTATGACATCAAGGTAACAAGACCATGCTAAACACAGAGAATTAATTTTCCCAGTACTCTTCTTACTGTCACACAATTATTAGCTCATAGTCATTGTGTATATTCAGAAAACATGAAATGACCTCAAGGAGAGTTGACCATCCCTGCTGTGAACAGTGAAATCATTTTGGGGACTATTGTAGTGTTCCTGGCTGAGGAATAACTGGAAACAGGTATTCTATGGCACTTGCTTTCAGCCAAAGTTTTACTGTTATTTTTGCTCTAATCAGAGAAGGTATGCTGAGAAAAAAGCTGAGAAAAAAAAGTCAGGGGTCAAATTATATGATTGTTAATTCTTCAGTTAATTTTGTGTACTCTGTTAGCAAAACACACCTTTCCTGGATAAATTTGCTTAGCAGTACCTTTTTTGAAGGCTGTTATCCCAAAGGAGGTTGAGAAATGATCTCAGTCTATGCAACAGGGTCTGGGGACAACACCACAATAACTCTGGATGTACTCTTCCAGGTTTTGAGAAGGCTATAATAGGCGGGTTTTGAGTTCTTAAATGAGCACGTAACATGATTTTATTTAGTGAAATAATCTTTCTGATCATTCTGGTAATTCAATTGTCATTTCATATGGGTGTATATTCTTGAGCTCATTTTCACAAAGATTGCTGTAATGTCTTTATCTGCTATAACACTCATTAAGTAGAACATGGTATGGTATGTCTCTGTGTGGTTTAGGATACTAAGCTTCATTTCAGTGCCTGTCTTATTGTGTGACAGTTATCCTTCCCATGAAAAAGAAACAGCCTTCTATGGATGTGATGTCCCGCTGATCTATTTCTCCTCCCTTCCTCTCTTCTGTATGAGTGCAAAGGTTTATAAGCTCCTTCAGTTCTTTATGCTCTGTTTGTTGAACATAAGGACCTACCAAAACTACAAGGGGGAAGAGGTAGTTTAAAATACTCAGGAGGTTTGAATATATAAAGAGGAACAGACATTTTTAAATACCCTTGTGTACTCTTTAATACCTGTTTACAAAATGCTGGGTTTTGTTTTGAAGTCAGCTTTTCCTAATTCACTTTTAAGTTTGAATACACATTTTTGTTTAGTTACAGCTATCAAATTGTGCACAAACACTGGAAAATTCCAATGTTGAAGTGTGGAAATCTTTAAAGACATGCTCCTTCATGTTGTACATCATGCCAGCCATTCTGTTTTATCAGCACAGCCAATTTATTAATTTTTTATGGTTAAAGAAATATTGTCAATTGAATATCGTTTGGACAATCCTTTTACACTGCGAAAGTATATTTGAAACCCTGAATGAGGCGCCACACTTCTTACGTATGATTGAAAAAGAAAGTCCTTTTGAGGTAAGGCATTATATCAACATATACATACCTTCCTTTTCAGTACTGCAGTGAATGGTGACTTAAATGTCCTTTTTGGCTTGTTCACATATATCATTTGCATGCTGAAAAGCTTGTGTCTGATCGAAAGTTTAAATAGCTATATGAGATTTTGAGTCCAAGAAGGCACTATGTCTTTCACTTCAAAATAATGCATTTAAATACTTCACTCCTTATTCTCTAAATGTGAGTTTCTGCAATAAAAATGAAAATAGAGACTGCATTTTAATTATAAACTTAAAATGGTCGAGAGGCAAAAACAGTTTAAAAAGTTCCCCTCCAGTTATGTTTTCCTGTGTGTTAGACTAACAGTCATTGGGAACACATTGTCAATGGCTAATGCAATGGATCCACATTAAAAAAAAACAACCAACAAACCAACCCCTCTTATTCCCCCCCCCAAAAAAAAACCCCAAACCAAAACACAAACCCAAACAAAAAAACAACCCAGCAAACCAACAAATGAAGGAACAGGATTAGCCTGTGGGAGGACATGAACTTCTTTCTGTATCTTGGAATTACAGCTCAAGGCCTGCTAGTTAGTGGCATTGTAATTAAGACATTAAGGCAGAGTTACATATTTGTTGGGTTAATTGCAAGAAGTCTGCATCCTAGTTGTGTTTGATGCAGTCTGCACCTTGCATTTAAGATCTATGTCATTATGGTTCTCCTGACAGAAAAAAATGTAATCTACATTTTTTTTTCTTTTTCCTTTAATCACATGACACATAACGCAAGGCTTATTGAGGATTTTTATCCATCAAGAAGTGCTTTGAATCAACATGACCTTACTGGATCTCTAAGGAAGGATTACATAAACCATGTTATTAACTTTTCCTTAAAGTACCAAATACATATTTTTATTTCAATAACAGCCATCAATAGGAATTGTAAAGATTACTGCCCTTTTTATTAGGATTTTCCCCCTTTATTTCTTTTAAAGCCTTTTATGTACTGTAACAACATAAAACCTGGGAATTAGCTCCAGTGCCAAAATAATCCCAAAAGAATACACTCTGTAAGTAGGAAAAAGAAAACAGTGAAAGAAAGATTTTTTTTCTTTTTTTTTTTTTTTTTTTTAAAACATTGTGAAAAATTACTTGCTAACATTCTCAGTGACATTAGGGAATACAACTGGTTTCAAGAATCCTTTGCTCCTGTTCTCTAGCTTATTGTTTCCTGTCACCTTTTCCCAATTTCCCCCCTATTTTTTTAACATAGTAACCACTCAGCTAACCTTATTTCCCATTAAATGGAAGAGAGGATTTTCATTTGTTTGTTTCTTCTTAAGAATTTCAAACGCTATGGTCCATATAGACCATCACTGACATAACAGTACTGAGTTACATGAATCATAGAATCATAGAATGGTTTGGGTTAGAAGGGACCTTTAAAGATCATCTAGTCCAACCCCCATGCAGTGGACAGGAACATCTTTCACTGGATGAGGTTGTCCAAAGCCCCATCCAACCGGACTATGAACACTTCCAATGATGGGGCTTCCACAACTTCTCCAGGCAAACTGTTCCAGTGTCTCACCACCCTCTTCCTTGTATCCCATCTAAATCTACTGCTGCCTTTTGTCCTGTCACTACAGGCCCTGGTGAAAAGTCTGTCTTTGTCTTTCTTAGAAGCCCATTTATACATTGAAAAGCTGCAATATGGTGTCCCTGGAGCCTTCTCTTCTCCAGACTGAACCACCCCAATTGTCTCAGCCTTTCTTCATAGGAGAGAAGTTCTAGCCCTCTGATCATTTCTGTGGCCATCCTCTGGACCTACTCCAACAGGTCCATGTCTTTCTTGTATTGGGAGCCCCACAACTGGATGCAGTACTCCAGGTGGGGTCTCACAAGAGTGGAGCAGAGGGGAAGAATCACCTCCCTTGCCCTGCTGGCCATGCTTCTTTTGATGAAGCTCAGGATGCAATTGGCTTTCTGGGCTGCAAGTGCACATTGCTGGCTCATGTCCAAATTTTTATCCACCAGTATCCCCAAGTTCTTTTCTGCAGGGCTGCTCTTAATCATCCCCCATTCTGTATAGATGCTGGGGGTGGCCTCAATCCAGGTGTAGGACCTTGTACTTGGCCTTGTTGAACTTCATGAGATTCTCATGGGCCCACTCCTCAAGCCTGTCAAAGTTCCTCTGGGTGGCATCCCTTCCCTCAAGTGAATCAGCTCCACCACTCAGCTTGGTGTCATCTGCAAACTTGCTGAGGGTGCACTTAATCCCACTCGCTACGTCATTGATGAAGATATTAAAAAATATTGGTCCCATTATGGACCCTTGAGGGACACTACTAATTTTTGGTTTCCACTTGGACATTGAGCCATTGATTGAAATTCTTTGGACATGGAGAACCAGCCAGTTCCTCATCCATCTAACAGTCAATCCATCTAACCCATATCTCTGCAGTTTAGGAGTAAGAATGTTGTGGGGACCACGAATGAAATTGAACCATGAATAAATTTGACATTTTAGTAAATCAGGGATTTATTATAGCATCCCCATTACAAGTTTCTGGTCATCTGTTCTGCTTAATTGATGTTACGGAATTGAGACTCAGTGAGTTACAGTGACACCCTTATTCCTGTAATTGTAGAAGGTTAACAAATAACATCTACAGATAATAATTCAACATGAAATTTAGTGAAATAAATGAAGATAAATTCCTCACCTCTTCCTTCGTTAGGACACAAACCTGAAATCTTATGTATGAGATCCATGCAGGGTTTAATTCTAAAGTAATTTTTTATTATTGGAAAGTGTGATTGTGTGTTGTTGATTATTCAAATCCTGTAAGAGGAAACTCATGCACAGAAGTCTGTCAACCCCACTTGGAAAACTATCATATGGAATTAGCTGGAACCATTTGGGCAAGCAACGACATGGTGTTTTGGCTTTCAGGATTTGAATTTTTAGTGTCTTTTCTAGCAAGTTGAGTTAAGATATGGTGGATTCCCCTTGTACTGCTTGAAGCATGTGGTATTTCAGGATCTAGAGTGGTTTGTACCTATGTGCAACTTTTTGCTTTGCCAGCTCACTGTCCATTATCATTAGCTAGTACTAGATGTATCTGTCTTCTTGCACTGTCCAGTTCTAATAAGAGAAGACCGCTTCCTTAACACTTGTACTACAGGGAACAAAACTCTCATGTTATACTTCGGTTGTATTTTTTTTCAGAACAGAATTTAATTTGTTTAACCTTTTTCTATTCTTAATAACTTCCAAAATTTTAATTCCATTGAAGAAACAAATAATGTTGTTAATTCTCAGGAGACTACAAACCAAAGCATAAGACATTTTTTCCAAAATAAACCATAGTCTTTTTCTCATTAGCTGCTCTTGGCTTCCACCATAAAATATTCTTGCTGGTCTAAGTGTCTGGCAATCTGACTGTTTTTTGTGTGCATAGGGGGCCAAATTCCTCTCTGGTTTAACTTCATAATCTTCAAAGGAGTTCCACCAGGCATGAATTTGATGCATAATATCTTCTCTTTCCAAGGCACTGCATTAATCTCCTCAACAGGAAAAATGTTCATAAAGGAATAAAGTATCTATTTCCTGTGTTAATATAGACATATTCTGTCACTTCCAACAAAAGAGACTATAATGATTTTCAAGTACAGAATAAAAGTACACTTTTCATTCTCTATCAACTTAGCATTTATACAGTGTTTTTATGACAGAAGGTCTAATTAGGATGAAATAAGGTGCATTATTTTGAGGTAATAACAGAATGACGGAAAAGTGACATTACTGGAAAACAATGGAAGTTATATAGCATCTTGTGTTAACTTCAGTACTTGGTAGTAGTTAAACTTAGTTTAATAACTGGAATATAAAATTGAAAATCTGGTGCGATTGGTTAAATACACTAAAGTTGCTTAAAATAAAATTATCTGCAAGAAGGTCCCTTCTGTTCCATTGCCATGTGAGGACTTGTGTTCCCCAAAGATATGGAACAGATGCACAGAAAGTTGAAGGAGAAGGACAGAAGGCAATGGAAAAGTTCCTGGAAAGCAAATCACTGCAGTTAGGAGATGCTGGAATCAACAGACTCTTGTGGTCTGGGCTGGATGATCCATGAAAGAATTTGGCAGCCTCGGAGGAAAAAAATGTTCTTAGCTCGTTGAGCTGAGGTGAATTGTTTTCTTTACCAGAGGAAGAAAAGTTGTAAAGAAGACAGGTAAGAATGAATGGGAAGTGTGTGAAGTTAATAAGAGCTTGAATGCAGGCTGGGAGGGAGAATATGCACCTCTTAAAAACCTGAAACACTCTCCCCTCAAAATAGTCAAGCATATCTCCAGGATACATTTTGGACTCAGTTGTCTATCTGGAATGGCACTGTGACTACAGGCAGCGTAATTATGAAACTGTATCTGTAACTTCTGGATTCATTCAAGGGAATGACGTCTTCAGCCTTGAAAGAGAACTGTCACTTTTCTCTGTGGTCTAATGTAAATTCTCTGTCAAATATTGTTATCCCATTGACTCTTTAATATTTAACTGATTTACCTAATTAGAAGAGAAGCTTGGTTCAGGCTGTTTCTAACAGAAGAAACCTGCTGAGAGGAGAGGAACAGAGTAAAACAAAATTGCACTTTAAGTGAGCCAAAACAGTATAGCTGTGTTACGTTAATGTGGAAAGAGAATAGTTAAATAATCCCTTTGATGCCTTTCACTCCTTCTAACTTCTTTGCAGAAGTTTTCCACAAGAAAACAGTTTGTCCTTGGAAAAAAGTTTCCAAGAAGTGGCTGAGCTAGGTCCTTCCCTAAGGACATAGTCTGTAATGCGCTGCCTCACCCCAGAGGAACTGCAAAGAAGAAATTTCAGCCCAGTGGCCTGCCACTCCCTCCTCTCACTGGTAACACGGTTGTGTGAAGAGGAGCTGAGGAAGCAATATTTTGCTTGCTCTCTGCTGCTCTGTGTGTGTCTTCTGTCCTTTTCTTCCTAGGAAGGAGGAAACAGAGGCCTCAGGTTGCTCCCCAGCAAAATGACATTTCATGAGTTTACAGAGAAGTACACACAGACTCCTTCTCATTATTTACAGCATACATCACACCTTCTGCTCTCAATGTCAAAAGGAGAGAAGCTTTAATTTACGGGAGAGTATAAAAGGTGAAATACCTTTCATATTATATGCAGTCCCCTTCTGTTTTGGGGGGAGATATGACCACTGGACTATTTCATTGACTTCAAATTCTGCATTTTTTTATTGAGGGAAAATATAATTTATGGATGACCAGACCCATCTGGTTGTAGTTACAACCAGAGCTATCACAGTTGGGTCTATAGCTCACCCAATCAAGAGATATCCTTGTATGTAGTCTGACCTCAAATTCATTGCATTTATAGCTATAGTGCACCCAGTGTAGCATAATGTTTGACACACTATGGGATGTGGGACATTTTAGATATCAGCTATTGCTTCCTGTATTTTTGGCTAGTGAAGTATTAATGACAATAAACTACTTATTTATGAAGAAAAAACATTAAGTTTGGTAGTTATGCAAAGGTAATCCCAGAGATTTTGTCTGCATGCTTGTTTTGTTTTCCATACTTCTAACATTTTTATTTTTCCCTCCTGCCCATCGCCTTTCAGCAGTAGTTCTATGACTTTATACATTTGCTGGTGGCTTTGCTAACTATGTCCATGCATTTCTTTACACCTTGCAAGACTGTAAATGTAATCCAATGCCAGGCTGTCAGAGAAAGCTGTGGATGTGGGATACTGCAAATCAGAGGTGTGGTAGGAGAGATGAGTGTGTGCAACAGATAACTGTACTTGATTAGCTAGATTTAAATAGTGTTGGACGAATTTGCCAGGTGAAAATAAAAATTGTCAGTTCAGTTTAATTTCATGGTGAATCAAACAAGGAAATTAGATTCTGCTACTCTGTTAGTTTGACATCTACAGCAAGTGACAATTAGAGATGATGAGAGAACTTATATTTATTCCAAAACTCTTGATTTCTTTTTTTTGATGGGCATGTAACTTTTATTTACCCTTGCTCTGCAGAAATATCTAAGATATTATTATTTGATTGACAACTTGTGGATTTCAGGAATTCATTATTTGATTAAATTATTTTTGATAGAGTACTGCAGTTAGATTTAGAGATAACTCAGCAATTTCTGAAGTCCACATTTCATTGAAATAATTTATTGGGATCAGGCATTTCAGCCACAGGTACTCTGCATGGAATAGATGTGGTAACGAAAGAGTCGTGCTAATGGCTCAAACAAGGAAAGATTACAGTTTAATGAAGTAATGATGAAGGCAATGTGGAAGAAACCCATTTTGCCATACCTGGTCACTCAGTTCAGTCCTGATTTTCTTCATTACCCTTGGAAGAAAGGATTAAATAACAAATCAAAACACAAACACATTCTTTAAAAGCACTTCCAAAGTCCAAATTCAAATTAAGTGAACTTCACACTTAAATTAGGGTTCAAACAGCATGAAAAATCAAGCAGAACTGAGGCGTGAAATGATTATATATGAGGTTGTATTGACTTCCCAGCCTATGCAGTGGAGGTTGTATCTAGGAAGCCTTAGCTTTACAAGCAATGTAGAAATAGCTGAGGAAATTATTTCCCACCTTATTTTGCTACTTCAGATAGAAATGCATTGTTGTCTGGCAACTGCGAGGAAGTCGTCAAACAAACATAGAAAAATGGAGAAAAAATCATTATGACACATTCTAAAGGAAAACCACATCTCATAACCTGCAGTAGCTTGCCTTACATTGTAATATGCTGCAAAAAAATGTATGTATTCCTGCTGCAGTTCTCCATCTGTTAAACGAAGAAAATATTTCTTTTATTTCATCCTTTAAAAACTTGAGGGCAGGACTAAAATGTCTCTACATACCACTAGTTGGGAACCAAACAATATCAGTCTAAGTAGTCTGGGAGCTTTGCTTTGGCCCCCGTTGTGCTCTGTTTTTCAGAAGCTAGTCTCAAACTGCCAGTTTTCATATGTAGTTAGTTTTAGCTTGTTGTATACGGTTGCTCAGACACTCATGTGGCCTCGCTGTGCTCTGCAATTCTTTCATATTTCATTTTTTTGTGAAGAAAAGGAGACATGCACAAGTTCTCCCATATACGCCATCTTGTACTGTCTTCACACTCACTCTCAAATGCAAGCTCTTTAATATGAAGCCTCATGATGGTTCTTAAAATGGCAGTTATCTGTCATGTCCTGCATAACTGATGTCTGGGAGGGAACTGTCCAGGATAAGCATCCCCGGATGATTTTTTTTTTTCTTAAGGATTTCCTTTAAAAATGGCTTAAAAGTGGAATGCGAAGATATAGAACTGAAAAAAAAAATCTTTATTTAACTAACTGCTCTATAATATTTTGCATAACTATAAAACCCTCTAGAAGGTCCAACAAAAGAAACACAGACTGGATTCTACTTACGTCCACTAAGGTACTATTTGCATCCCGTATATCTGATGTTACCAATTTTTCACAGGTCTTCACTGTGGGGTGCCCTAGTGTTTGTGTTAACAAAGTAAATTATATACCTTTTGGTTGTTGTTTTTTTTAAAAAAACTTATATCTGCACAGTCCCAACAGTTTGGGGGTTAGAAAACAGACAGGACAAGATTCAAAGAAAATCTGTGCAAAAGTGGTATGTCATCTAAAAAAACTTGCTTCAGTGGTTTTTAGTTTGTGTGGAGTGCTTGAATCTACACTGCATATGGTTTGCCAGGAAAAAACACAGGCAAAGAGAAAGTTTTAGGAAAAGTATGAGGCATATCTTCACAGTGAGGCAGTGAGCGTGTCAGTTTTGTTTCAGGGGAGTTCATGTATGCAGGAGGTTGCACGCACTCTTGCTGAGATGTTCCTGAGCTGGGGATCTGTTTGCAAAAATGTGGCCTGTTTGTTGAAACTACCCTGGTTCATAATATCTTTAGAAATTAAACCAAACTAAGATACTACAGTAAAAATTCAGTTAAAACCACCGCATTTGTTCTGACATATTTTCTGAAGACTTTTCTTGGAAAACATACGATTTTAACAATAACCTCCCTTCTCCCAGTTTGGCATAGTTGGTCCTGAAAATAAGACACAGTTCTTCTGAAGGTAATAGAGTTTATGAAAATATTCTTATTTTTTTATGTCAAAACCAAGTCAGTGTTTATGTGGCTCTAATCTTTACCCAGAAACCTGATTTTTTTTTTATACTGAGCTTTTAAAACCACACACGAACTTTTGAAATCCTCACAGAGCTTTGCGATTTCTCACTGATGCCAGGGCTCAAAGCAGAAATAATAAATTCCATGAGAAAAGTTTTTTTTTCTTTGTAATTAAGATCCAGCTAAAACCAGAAAGCACTGAAAATCCCACAAAAACCATGTTATTCTGAGTCTTTCTGCCTCATTTCCAAACCAAGAAGTTTGGATAACTTCAGATTTTTTTTTGGAGCCAATTTGAACCTCACTTGTCCATCATTATTATAGAAACCACCTCCCACAGTGTGCTTGTTTTTAGTCCAAATTTATTTGCGCCTGATATTTATGTCCTGGAACATCTGAGGAACTAGAACTGCATGAAACTGAACAGTTTCATGTGCACACAATGTTCATTTTAATACACGCAACTTCACTGAAATGTCATTTGAAATTATACTTTCAGAAACATACTAGATTTCAAAATGAATTTTAGTGTTTTGGTTCAGACCAAAAATGTGATTTTTCAGCTAATGCCCCAGTTGCTACCACACAATCTAGATTTCTTTCAGGAGGAAGCTAAACCAATAGCTCAGCTCCATGCGCTCACCAAATGTTCTCAAGCTCCTAATGGGGATTCAAAGCCCAAGCTACCACATTTTCCTTAGCTTCGAACTGTGTGCTTTGTGGGGACATTCAGTCCAGAGGAACAAACTAAATTTTGTCCAGAATAAATCCCTGAATGACTTGCAGCAGACGTAGTGCCCTCAACATCAACTGCCTTGATGTAATAATTGCTCCTACTGGTCCAAATTACTTACTAATGTAGACGTAGCCGGTTTTAGTGACTGAGATACATTTTGTACACTGCATTAAACTATTAAAAACCCCTAATGCAATAGATAAAAGCCAGAGGCAGGTTTGAAGTCCATGTCCATCCACGGATATCAGATACAAGACAGTAAGTAGCTACAATTAAATCTTTGTTCTAATAACTTTTACAGTATAGTTTTAATAAGAGATTCTTAACCAACAAAAACCTGTTTTCAAAACTGCTTCAGATATTGTCTAAAGGACTTGCAATTAGATTCCATTGTGCCATGAAGAAAGTTTAGGAGATTTTCTTTTATTGTAATGAAGGCCTTGCAGCAGAACTAAGTATGAATGCTAGGCTTGATATCTCTCTAGGATTAGGTAGGTGAAAGTGATATACCAGGGTTGCTTCTAGCTCCATTTTGTATGCTGTATTTGAGTAAAACCTGAAATTGGTGGATCTAAAGCTGCTTTACACTCAGTTCATTAGACAGCTTAAAGCCAAAGAGTTTATCAGTAAAAAAATGATTAATTGAGCCTGACCTGCCTTGTTCAAAACATGTGTTTACCGAGTTGCTGGAGAACCACCTGGGTTTCTGTCAGATTGCCTGGGCTGGGACTGTGTGGAAGACTGTGGCCCTGAAAATGGTCCTGTGCCTTTCCAGTAGGACTTACTCCTTTGGGGAACAGGGAACAAGGGCAGAACTGGCAGGCCACTGACCAGGACACCTACACTCCTGAGTGAGCTGGTGGGGAGATTTGCAGTATTGGTACCTCCAGCTGCTTCTCACTAAACCTGCCCCCAAATCCTGTCCGTGTAGGTCCCACCAGGGAGGAGGAAGGTGGGTGTCCACACGTGCTGAGTGGCCTGTCTGCTGCTTATTAGCGGTGGAGATCAAACCAAAACTTTTAGGATCCTCCTGCGGGATTTTGACATTATGTATAATTTCAAAAAACTAAGATCAGATTAAATTACCCCAGTATTTCTGCTTGCATAGAACATAACTGTATTTCAGTGAAATTCACACTGAAAACAAATTAAAAATTTCTGCTTGCATAGAATATAACTTTATTTCAGTGAAATTCACATTGAAAACAAATTAAAAGAACTAAAATTTCTTCAAAAGGGAAAATAAAATGGAAAATTTGCTTTTTCACTAATTCAAGCATGAATATAAAAAAGAGTTGTATATATATAAACACACACATAAATACATATGTATATAACCGTATTCTGGCACTTCATAGGATATTACCAACCAAAATGGAAAACCAAGAAAGCCTTAGTAGAATCTAATTTGTGGATGTTGTTATAAAATTTCATTAACAAATATAGTAACAAATGCAAGAGCAAGGTTAGTGTTACAATGCATTTTGGATACAAAAACAGGAACATGAAAAGCGACTGGAATAAGGAACCACAGGACAGCAGCATAGCCCTGAGGAAAGGCAGAGGTGGAAAGCTGGGACTTAGAGGGGGAGGGTGTTGCCATATCCCTGAAACTGTAAGCAGCCATTTCTCTTATTTTTTCTGTTTTAGGGAAATAGAATTACTTACGTTATTGCTCTGCCATTTTTATCTTCTAATGGCAAACCATTTATCAGAAACTTTAGCTCAGCTTAAAAAAGAGTTAAAAATATATTTCCTCACTAACATTTAAAACTGGCTGATATATTTAAACCTTGACAGTAAGCAAACAATAGCACAGTTTCCTCATAGAAATAAGCTTATGTATTCAAGATGGATTTCTTTTTTTCTTTCGAATAAGATATGTGCAACAGGCCAGCTAGATCAGGTCACATCTTTTAGAAACACTTGCTTTTCCTTTTAGGCTAAATGCTGGAATAAATCTGTTCAGTATCTATTAAACTCTTGAGCTTGTACAACTGATTTAAATGAGTGGCAGAAGTACAGTGCTAGCTGTCTCTAATAATCTAATAACCTTCTTGCATCTTAGCACACCAATTACCTCATGACCCTGAAATCTAGAGAAACTTGAAAACATTCATTCTAAGGCACTTCTTATATTCAAAATTCAATTGCTTCAAATAAAAAAAAACCTCTTTGCCACTTTAAAAATAAAGTATAATAATGATAAACAACTTGACAGAAGAATACATTAGAGCAAACAGCTTTTCAGAAGTATAGAATCTCCACTTTCCTATGTCTTTTATTTTACTGAGGAGGCTAATTGATGTTCAAGTACACTAGTGGAATCATACAAACAAGGTAAATATTTAGAAGTGGGCTATCTTTTGGGAACTCTAATAAAGAACCTGCTGACTTTGTTCTTAAAAACAAGCAACCTTCCTTCTCCCCCCCTCCAAATTCAACTCCATTAGTGGAGCTCACTTCCATTAAACACACTGCCTGAATTATGCACAAATATACCTCACTGTAGGTCTGTATTTACCATTAATATTAACGGAGGCTTAGTGAAATGTTTTTGAGACAGAAAATTTTCTGAACATGTCACCTTATTCTTGAGAGGCATGTTCAAAACATTAATTAAAAAAATATAGACTAGAAAGATGTAAAACTTAATCTAGTCTGACTGGTAAAAAAACTGCAGTTTTTCTCTGATTTTTAAAGTATCATCATTTAAAGATAAGTATATTTTTTATGAAGTTAAATAGAAGAGGATTTAGCCCATTTTTTCATACTTACATATAAATATCTGCTTTAATCACTTTTTTATAGTGGGTGCTTGTGTGTTTATCTCAGACTACAACTGTCACCACTTGGTATTTAGGCATGATTGGAAATATCATTGCAATGCATCACAGAATACATAAAACAATCTTCCAAAATATTAATTATCAATTTGAAAACTATCTATCTCAGCTGTAACATAATGCTGTGGTTCATTACCTGCAAATACACTCTCTTCAGAGTACTAATGGCTACATGCAGACATTCCAAATGACTTCATAAACACAGGAGCACAGACTGTTAAGCAATGATTAATTTCTGCAAGACCACGTGAGGTTCCATAATTCTTTAATGGTGCCAAAGTGATGTATAGCATGAGCACATACATTGGCTGTCTCAGCAAAATGCCCATGGGAAGTATCAGGGATGTATCTCCTTGGTGAACTCTGTAGGAATGTAAATGACCTTGAAAAACAAGCTATGGACAAGAGACTTGCACATGCGAGTGCTTTGTTCGAAAGAGAATAGTTATTATGTCTTAAAGGTATAACAGTTCTTCTTGTAATACTCACGTGGATGATGTACAAAAAGATTGTGCCTTTTCACAAAAGTCCTAAACACTGTCAAAGGATGTTGTTTTCTTCCCCTTTTTTGTTTCATAGTTTACATTGTCTTTTCTGTGTTCCATGATAACTGATGTGTCATAAAATAGGCTCCTTCTCAACAGTCAGACTGACAGCCAGTTCCATCAAGACCAATATGTGAGATGATGAATTTATGTAGAAAAACTAAGCATGTTTCTATAGCAATCAAAATTACTCAGTGATGTGCTCCAAGTTTTAAGTGAGCTAGTAGGAGTGACATTGTGATGTCAGCTGGAACGTGCTGCCTACAACACAAGCTAATTGCTACAAGCTAGATAATAAATAGATAAGTTACATTCTGTTTTGATACAGTGGCAAATTTGAGTCATTATAGACCAGGTCCCTTACTCACCTGAAGCCATATTTTTTTATGCCTTGACAAGTTCTACTGGAGTCAATGAGATTCTCATCAGCATAACACTCCAACATAGATAAGAATAGTAGTGTTTGGCCCTAGATAATGGTCTTCACTGTGCTTCCCTTCCTCACACATGCCTAGTGATTTACTAATCAATAGTCATGGGAAGTGTTACTGTAAAATCAACAGAATCACTTTACAAGCAAGTTGCAGTTCAGTGACTGAAGGTTTGGGATTGATTCACCCCCATTTACTGTAACATATTCAGGGCAATTCAAATGGTTTGCTGAGTGCTGCTCAGTTCTGGTACACTGTACACCAAGGTCAACTTGCTACCAAAGCCACAAACCACAAACATCAGTTACAGAATGTTGTAACGTGTTACATGAAAGCCATAAAGAGGAATGAACCCCTGGAACATGCTGCTATGCCATCAGTGCACAGTTCCTCTTCAGGCTTAGCGTAGGAAACTTTGTGTTCACATCTCAGTCCTAATGTGCTTTGCTGTTTGTAGCCTAGCTGTCCTTTGAGCTTAGTGGTCATGGATACCAGGTGGTGCGTTGATTTGTAGCATGGACAAACATAACTGAATGGAAGTCTCTGGTTTCTTTTGCATTTCCCACTTAAGACAGTCAAATTGAATTTATAGGCCAAAGGATTTACAGGTTATACTGCTTTACACCTAAACATGTGAACTTGTTTTGGTATTTAAGGTTTAAAAAAAAAAATGTTTTGTTTGCTATGATACAGTTTCTTTCATTGAAACAATTGTACTTGTCTTTTCACTCCTGTTAAATGATCATTATTTGCACTCAATTGGATTTGTAGGATTTTTAAAAAATGTGTGATTGGATTAAGCAACATCAAACTTTTGTTGTTTGTTTAAAGGCTATATCAGTTGCCATGAGGTTTTAAAAAAAGTTACTCAAGACCTTGAATCATTTGTAGAAGTTAAGGGTGTAATACCTACCTAGGTAGTAGGAGAGTAGTAATATCAAATGATAGAAAGCCGCCTTCTTATGAAAGCTTTCATCAGAGCTTTCATCAGAGCTTTCATTGGAGATATAGGAGGTTATACAGTCTTTCACATTTAGTGATACAGGATTGATCAATGAAGATTAAAAATGAGAAGGAAACAGCTGCTGTCCAATTAACTTGTCATGAATGTCTAGAGAACAGTGTCTGGAGTAGTAAGATTGGTTTTCACAGATGAAAAGGAATTCAGGAAACTGATGAAAAGTCAGGGTTTGTATGTAAGTTTGCATATAACTTTCGACTTCCTAGTCATGCTGTATCTTGCCTGAGCCAATGCTTAGAAAATCATATTCCATTGAATATTGAGAATTTGGGAAAGTTAAGCCTTACCTGAGCCCATGACATGTAGGTTATAAAGCTGAGAGAATCTGGTTTCAATATAGACGGGGTTGAAGTAGTTACTGGATGACTGTTTTAGAAAGAATAGTGGTGATTGTTTTTAATCTGATGGAAAAGAAGTGCTTATGCTTATAGACCTTTATGCCTGATTCGGCAGTCAGTGTAATTGCTTTTAGGTGGCTGTGCTCCATATGTAGTTGTGATGGTTCATTGGTTCATCTCACAAAGTAATTTCAAACAGGTCCATCCAGACAACGAGAGGTAGCAAGCAGATTGAAAGAAGAATAGGGTGTTGTTGGAGAAAGGAGAGAGGCTTTCAGAAATTTGTGGCCTCCCTCTGTCAACATCTCCTTTGAAGTGTTACTCCTGATCAGGGTAACTTTCATGACTGTTTAATTCATAGTTCCAGAGATTATTATCTAATTTAAACGGGACCTTTGGTTTTAGCTGCTCACGGTGAATGTATATAGGTGTCACCAGTTGTCTTGGGAGCAGACCCTCAGTCACCAGGAGAGAGATTCAGGAAATAGTGGAACAGCTCCAAAATCATCGTTTTTGTCTGTGCCTCTGCATGGTTTTCTGCAGAGTGCTCTGTTGTTTCTTTTTCTAAGTACAATCACACAGGTATCTTGGTGGTTATCTGGTTTGTGTTTCTATATTGTATATCACACATCTTTCTGATAAAAAGCTCTTTCTGAAGATCCACTGAAATAAATAGTGAGACTTCTCTGTACTTGAGTAGGGCAATGAATTCACCAAGAACATTTAATAAACGTCTCTTTAGAAGGAAAATACTGTTTTTATTTCAACAGTCTTTGAGGTAATGGAAACCATTGGTTTCCTAGGTGGCAGCAGTCTCCAAGCCTTTTTCTTACTCAGTTGACCCTTGTCAGCTCCATTTAGTGTAGGCACAAGGTTACTCATTCAAATGAACTTTACATCCCTCTTTTTAAGAAAACACAGAAGACATTTTCTATAGCTACTTTTGTATTTTCTTATTCATGGCAGCTGACCCGATGTCAGGTAACTTGTGGAATGCGTGTGCAGCCTGTGGTTGTGGAAAAGCATTCTGGTTTTTAGATAAATGATTTGTTTTCTGGGCTAAATTTGATGGATTAACATTTATTTTCTAAATATGTGCTTTATTATCTAAATATGTCTTTACATTCCTTTGTTGTTGTGAGTTTTTGCTTTTTACCCTTTCTGGACTGAATAGGTTAAAAAAAAAAAAAAAGGAATACTAAACAAAATTCACATAAACAAAACCTTCCAAAAAAATTCCAAACCTTCAAAACTAATCATGTCAGTCACACAGACCTTTGAGAAACACAGAATTATTTTCTTTCAATTGTTCTGCAAGAGGTACACAGCATCAGCTTCTATCATTTTTACTTTTATCTTCCTTGAAGAATGAGCTGACATTATGAAAGAGTGAGAAACATAGCTTCAGTTGTTTTGTGAGTCATAATCATGACACAATGTTATTTATTGATTTATTCATTTAATTAAAAGCAATTTCAGAGCCTGACCCCAGGAAGTTCAGAGTGCTTTTAACTCTAATTCATATCTCAAGGAAAGGAGAAAAAGGTGGGGGGAGAGCAGGCTTTGTGAAATACAGAATCTAAACTAAGTAGGTAAAACTGAGAAGGAGATAAATATTAAGGGAATTTTTGGTACTACTATGCTATTTCAAATAATGCAGTGTAGCTACTGCAAACTTCAGATACAGTCCTGGCTACATTGGAGATAATAGGAATGTTGCCCTTAAATTTCAAAGAAGTATCAATATTGCATTACTAACCTTCTGATAAACATTACTGAGCAGTCTAGCAGCCCTTGTTTTATCTGTGTGGTCATCAGCCAACATACATTTTCCTGTGCTTCATACCAGACTTACTTTCCTGAATAAACGTCTCAGAGTGTTCTATTTTGGAAGTTCTTGTCTGTGGCTGATAGCTGTTTTTTTTGTCACTGCCACAGCATTACAGAGTGGCAGTGCCCTGGTGCTGTTTTGGTCAGGGTGACAGAGGGGTGCAGGCTGTGCTCCCAAATCTGTCCTCTGGTTGGTTTTACTGTAAATTCCACTGTGGCACTCCAACCAGTTGTTTTAAATGACTTTAGGTGATCCTATAGATAAGTAGCACAGAAAGTATAAACTTATGGTGGTTTTGATTATGTTGAACAGTTCTGTTCTTTTGAGAGATGAAGGTTTGGGCCATTTTTTCAAGGTAAGTTAGGGTCTGTTATTCCTTTTTCTTCTTGTACTTTTTCAAAAGATCCAGCAAATGGCTTTGTAAATTCATGCTCAGGATGCAGTCTGTCAGGCACAGGTTTCTTAACTCAGTTAAAACCACATTATTGTTATTGTTGTTGTTGTTGTTATATTGTAAATTATAGCTTGGTGATCACCGTTCACTGGTAAAACACAACAAATAAAATAATAAATAACTTTTTTTTTTCTTTTTCTGTCAACAACATACCTGGAGTTTCTTTTTACAAAAATCTTAAACATTACAGATCTACTCCCCAAAACCTAAATCCCAGCTCTCCCATTGTCTTCAACTCATATGCTGTTCTTTTAAGAAAGTCATAATACAACAGTATAATAACAGTAAAGGGAAAAACAGTTGAGTAGCAAAATTGCACAATACTACTCATTTGAAAATTTTACATTAACATTAGACTTCCAGTATGAAAGACAAAATCATTGTAGTGGAACATTTTCACAGGTGTAATCTTGATTTCTCCAAAAACAAATAGCTCAATTCAGTACCAGTGTTTACAAAGCAGGAGGATACTATTGTCCATAGCAGCAATCCTCTTGTTTTCAAATCAATGTATTGCACCACAGGCATTTATTTGTATTCTTTTACTGAATATTATGTTTTTAAAGTCTCTTTCGTAAGGCATCCTATGACACTTTTTGTTCATCATCCATAAATAACAAACTCCCCATTTGCTTTCCTAGGATTAAGTTTTAATGAGTGAAATCGAAAATTAAATCTATCTTTTCTGTACAACACTTGGACATCCTGGTGTTTTTCACAGTATGAGAAATCTAAAATAACAGAAAAAAATTTAATGATCTCAATGAGAATGAATAAGTAGAATATGGATCTTTTCTGTCAAGCGTTTTGCATATATGCTGGCATAAAATGCAACAGCACAGGTATCATGATTATTTCTGACAATTCAGTAGTGCTTTCTAAATTTACTGGGATTTCCTGACTTCACTTCCAATTCCTTATCTGGAACTGTGTTGTCAGTGCTTGGTGCTGTAGCTTGTTGCCCAGAAAGGTCATGAGAACATTGAGTAAATGTTTCCATTAGTCAGTGGGCCCACTGAAAACATTTTGACATGCAGAACAGGGCTTTTTGTCCTTCATCCAAATCTTAACAACTGGATTTAGTTTGTAAAACACTTATGATTTGCCCAATGGACTTTTGTGAAATAGCTTAGTTTTCCCCATTCATGTCTTATAAGTTTTATGCCTGACCTGTAAAATTAACATCACATCTAATATCAGCCAGTACTTACACAGAACAGAAGTGATACCATGCGCTTGGGTGAGCTTACGTGTGCTGTGCATTTTGGGAAAAGGGCAGATAACAAGTAGTATCTATGTTGTTGTAAGTAAGAACTAATATTTTTCAAAAATATTTCCACAGAATCACTAGATAGGCAACACAGGTAAGAATGCAGAAAAATTTAAATTTCTAGCTGAACTTCAAAGGATGGTGTAGAAAAGCAGAAGTGAAACAGCTAAGACTATATACTTTTTAAAAAATATATAATTTTCTGTCTTCCATTTTACCTCTGCTGTGGTTTAACCTGGCAGGCAGCTAAACACCACAGAGCCATTTGCTCACTGCCCTCCCCTGTGGGATGGGGAGAGAATCGGGAAAAAAAGGTAAAATTCGTGGGTTGAGATAAAGACAATTTAATAGGACAGAAAAGGAAGGGAAAATAATAATAATAATAAGTATATACAAAATAAGTGATGCACAATGCAATTGCTCACCACCTGCCAACTGATGCCCAGCCATTTCCCGAGCAGTGGCTGCGGCCCCTCAGCCAACTCCTCCCAGCTTTTTTGTTCAGCTTGACATCATATGGGTATGGAATAGCCCTTTGGCCAGTTTGGGCCAGCTGTCCTGGCCGTGCCCGCTCCCAGCTTCTCACTGTCAGGGCATGAGAAGCTGAAAAGTCCTTGACTAGTGTAAGCACTACTGAGCAACAACTGTCACATCAGTGCGTTGTCAACATTATTCTCATCCTAAATCCAAAACACAGCACTATACCAGCTACTAGGAAGAAAATTAACTCTATCCCAGCCAAAACCAGGACAATCTCTGTGGAATATAGTCAAAGACGGAGAGCAACACACACCTTCTTAGTCTGAACCAGCTATACTTAAGGCAAAGTTTCATGAAACAGAAGAGGTAAAATCACCCAGACAAATATGCTAGATTGCTTCTTAGAATGTAACTACAGACATTTCAGTAGTGATACACTTTGGTTGAGAGACTCCTCAAAGTTTCTATGTAGTACATTTTAAAATATCAATATGTCTTTTATTCTTTCAATTCATGTTCTTAAACCACACAACTCTTTAGAGGGATTGAATATGCGTGAAAAATATCATTATAAAGTTTTGCCGGTAATCATAGAATCATAGAATCGTAGAATTGTTTGGGTTGGAAGGGACCTTAAAGATCACCTAGTTCCAGCCCTCCTGCCATGGGCAGGGACACCTTCCACTAGACCAGGTTGCTCAAAGCTCCATCTGACCTGGCCTTGAACACTTCCAGGGATGGGGCATCCACAACTTCTCTGGGCAACCTCTTCCAGTGCCTCACCACCCTCATAGTGAAGAGTTTCTTCCTTATATCTAAACTAAATCTACGTTCTTTTAGTTTAAAGCCATTACCTCTTGTGCTATCACTACATGCCCTTGTAAAAAGTCCCTCTCCAGCTTTCTTGTAGGCCCCCTTCAGGTACTTGAAGGCTGCTATAAGGTCTCCCCGGAGCCTTTTCTTCTCCAGGCTGAACAACCCCAACTGTCTCAGCCTGTTCTCATAGGGGAGGTGCTCCAGCCCCCTGATCATCTTCGTGGCCCTCTTCTGGACTCGATCCAACAGGTCCATGTCTTTCTTATGATGGGGCCCTCAGTGCTGAACGCACTACTCCAGGTGGGGTCTCACAAGACTGGAGTAGAGGGGGAGGATCATTTCCCTTGAAAAGCAGCTGGTCATGCTTCTTTTGATGCAGCCCAGGATACTGTTGGCTTTCTGGGCTGCAAGTGCACATTGCTGGGTCATGTTGAGCTTCTCATCAACCAAAACCCCCAAGTCCTTCTTCTCAGGGCTGCTCTCAATCTATTCTCTGCCTAGCGTGTATTTGTGCTTGGGATTGCCTTGACCCATGTGCAGGACCTTGCACTTGGTCTTGTTGAACTTCATGAGGTTCACACAGGCCCAGCTCCTGAGGTTATCAATATCCTTCTGCCTTTATCTTCACCTTCTTTTGTGCAACCAGAAGCAAATGTCGCTGCAAAGATTGCCACATGTGTATAGCTTTTAAGGACTAAAACCAGTCTGTCGTTCTGCTGTGTTGCATTGTGCAAGGTTTCCCTTGCTGTTCTAATCAAATGTTTTGTTCCAGGTCCCTGCTATACCTTTTCTACACAGCTAATGGTATCAAATTCTTCTTGACCAGGTCAGTGCACCCAAACAGGCATCTCGTCATATTCACATTCATGTTCCTTGACTTAATCTATCAAACAGGGCTGCCAGGAGTGAATGAACTAATTCCATGTCTTCCAGCACAACTTCAAGTTGCACATTGAGTTTGCAGCATGTCCCAAGTACTTTGCAATACAGCCTTATTGCAGGTGTTGTAAAATATAACGCAACCGGTTTTGTGTGCTGAGAAATAGCTCACATACACATACTTAGATAGTGGTTGTTTTTCTTGGGAAACAATATAAAATAAGAAAGATATGAGAAACAGAACAAGAATAACTTTATTTTGAGTGACATCACCGCGACTTTTTCATCCCATTCTGAAAGAGCATTAAAGTTTAGAAACTCCATGGCCTCCCATGCTACAAATGCTCTTAAATTTTTAATAACTTTTCATGGCATATGTTTTGACATGTTTTATATTATTGTACCAAAAAAAAAAAAAAAGATAAATAAGGGAGGTTGTAGAACTAAGTGTTTAAAACTGAGAAAATGCCCAATTTAAGGCTGATTGTGCTAACTGAACCTGGTTTTTTGCATTGTGACACATTTTTAATTTCATAATGTCTTCAATATTTTGTTCTCTGACATGACCTTTTCCTAAAACTTATCACCCATCAGAATAAATCAAAGTTTTGTCATGAAGAATATGTATAATCTGCTAACCTTACTGCAAAATTTGGAAGGTGTTTTGTGCAAGGGGCAAGGAACTACGAGAAGAAAAGAGTGGTAAAAGATGGGACTTAACTGCTTTATGCATTGTGTTATATCTTTGCCTTTGCAAGAGAGCACCTGTGTGGTGGTTTGCAAGCTCTGAATTTCATGGCTGATGACTACTGGTTATGTTGTATGTAATATAATGGTAATATATCATATAATTAAATACAGTCAGAGCATACTTGCAGGATGCAAAATTAAAGCTGTGTGTGCAACATTTTCTGGCATTCCTAACTTTTTTTAATAAACAGACACTTACCTGGATAAATTCCATAACATAGTTAGAGCTGCTGAGACAGAAAATCTGAAGCAAGGAAAGGAAACAGAGGGGTGGGTGACCTTCTGTGGAATTTATCCAGATTGGAAGAGAGGAGAGCTGTTGATAGCTGCTGAACACAAAGGCTGGGATGCAGCTGAAGGAAGTGCTAGAGGATGGATGCAGGTGGGCAACAGGCCAGAAATAGCTGCCAGCAGCTTTGCAGTCATGTCTAAGGGACAGCCCAGTAGAGGAAAACACTTACATTGGTAAATAGTTGTTGGGCAATAGTGTGATTCTCAGCAGTCATGAACACCTAACACCCTGCTTCCCTAGCAAAGCCTTTAAATTATACCCCCTCAGTTGCTCTCATTAAATTCTTTCCTGCTGAATGTCTCCTTCACTCACAGCAGCCCCCCAAATAAATGTCCCACCAACTAAATTTCTACCACATGAGAAGGCCTATCCGTTGTTTCCAAACAGCTCTATTTGAATCTAACTAGTAACTTCAGAATAGGATAGGCTTATACGACAGGTACTGTGGTTGGAAGTCATCAATATCCACAGAGTGAATCAAATTAAGCATGTTAGTCACACCTTCTTCAATTGCCAGTAAGAACTGGAAAAAATGTGAGAGGTTTTCTTGTCTCCACAGTAACAGATTCTGAATCAATGTTTGCAAATGATAATAATTAGTAAGTGTTTAAAAGGGTTTAAAAAAATCACTGTGACTTCCTTCTAGTTTCCCAAAATGTCATTTAATATAACCAAAGAGCAGAACTGTGGCATAAGTTCTTATACTCCATCAATAATGAGTGGGAATAAGCAAATGGTAAAAATATATGGTGGAAGCTAATAGCTGGCAAACAACAGACTCTGAAAGATGTTTCTATAAAATCTTAAACAATTCTTGATAATGGACAAATTTAATTTAGAAAGATCTAAGTCTTTGTGCAGAAAAAATCCTAAACAAAGTTATATTCCCTAGATTTATCAACTAAATGATATGCTGTGAGTATGTCATCCAGCTGCATTCAAAATTAAAAAAGAAAGCTAGCCATTCTTGCATGGATGAAGTGAGACCTTAATGAATAGCAATGGGTATATTCTTATCCTGCTATGGAATTGATCTGAAAAATTTGTGTGTAACAATAATTTATGCTAATTTGATTTATGAGTCTAAGTACCCACGCAACCAGATAAGACCATATATTCATATATATATGTTCCCTTAATTACAGACTTCGCGTTGTCTTGACATGTTCGGGGCGGGGAGAGGTGTTGGTTTGGTTTGGTTTGGTTTGGTTTGGTTTTTTCTTATTTCATGATCTATAGGAAACTCTGGTAAATTAAATGTATTTCTTCCTTTAGCCCAAAGAATGGTTTATATGTTAAATCTACTTATATGTTAATCAGCACTGGTTAAGCAGTTTTTTTTTTTCTTTTCTGTTGAATGCATCTCATTTCATCCTTCTCTTTTGCTTAATAGTTAGTTTCTATGTTTTGCAAATGAGACAACTCAAATAATAGCCTGAACACAAAAGGTGTAATAATTAATTACAGTATGAATCACCAGCAAATTCTACTTTAATATGCTCTGTATGTACAATAAAGGGGAATCGAAATATTTTTTTCTGTGTGTCAACATTCTCTCTCCTTTTACTTCATTAAATCAAGATGATATAAGTCCCAGGAGACAAGAGTGCAAATTTTAAAGCTGTATTGATTTAACCTTCCCTTTGTAAATATTTCATAGTACTGTAATGTGCAAATGCAGTCATGCACAGAACAAAGGATTGCACTTTTCTATTAGTACACAGAAGAGCCATATGATGGTATTTATTATGCCATTTAAACAATATTACATAGGAAAACACATGAGGATATTTTGTTATTGTTATAAATGTCAAGGAGGATTGATACAACACTATTTTTCAAGTGAAATTTTCATTAAGAAAGGCTATTTCAAACTGCGACTTTCTTGAAGGAACATAAAGCCATTTGTTAATCACAGTTTCAATACCTTTTTCTAGCTTCCCCCTCCTGCCGTAATTTCATGTAGATTTGTTTGATGAAAGGGTACTTCTCTCAGTGCTTCACAGTTTTCTGCTTTCTTCCAGACAATTTGCAGTTCTGAAATTTCAACATCCCAATAATTTTCATGACAGATGTGTGGGGGAAGCTTTTGGGGTGGATTCTCCAGTCTATAATGGCTGCTATATATTCTTCTGGCAACAAAAAAAAATCCTGAAAACTGCATGTACTGAGGCCTTGAAGAACCCCATAGTGGTTTGTATGGAGATTATGACTCTTCTCAAAGCCTCTTTGTAAAAGCATCATCCAAAAGTAAAATAATGATCTGAGAATTTATTTCTAATATGAACTTTTTCTTGATTAGTACATGTTATATTTCTAAACACTGATATCTAAATTGATCTTCTCATTAAAGACTTTTTTTCAGAACCAGAAATGCTACTGCTTCTTGCAAAGGGAATCTGATGTTGACAATTTCAGTGCCAGTAGTGGTGCAGTTTAAATCAAAAAAGAGACCTGTTGATAGCATGCAAAATCTTCTAGTGGGAAATTTATATTATACAATCTCTTTCTGAGCTGATTAAAAGTGTAAATTTTATGTAGACATTTACAATATCATTCATGTTTCCAGTTCTGCTGATTTTAAAAGATCATATATAAAATCAAGGTAATCTATATCTAACCATAATGATACTGACATTAAAATATCAGGCCCTTTTTCTTGTCAAAGTGCTTTTCTCAAAAATATTTTTATTGGAGTGATACCAGCTGGTATGAACTGAACCCTGGTCTTCTTTCCCTCTATTAATAGTTTATCATCTCTGATGTTTTGGAAGAATCAGTGCAGTATTTATCTCTGTGAAGTTTCATTATGACACAGTGGCATGAACATTACTGAGGATATTCATTTTAGGACCATTATGTTACTTAGTTTGCTCCACTACCATCTGTAAGATGTCACCCAGTCTTAATAAGCATATTATTTGCTTTAGTGACAGATGAAGCCCTTTACTGTATTAAGATAACTTTTCTTTTTTTAATATATTTCATTTATAACCTCAAGCTTGACTCAGGTTTTCCTAGAAATCAAATTTCCAGGAAAATGAGAGAGAAACAATCTGTCATTTATTTACAAATGTGTATTTTTTGGTGCTTCTCCTCATCTGTGTATTACCACAAGCTGTCAGTCTACAGAAAACACACGGAATTTATGCTCTGAATAGAGCCTTACAGCTATGCTTTTAAGTTGCCTTTGATTTTACATATACATATGTATATATGTAAGGCAGGCTCTACTTGAAGTGTGACAAGTGCTCATCACCTTCACCATTTGCCAAAAAATAACCTTATAATATTATAACAAAATAGAGTTAGGGAAATTAGCAGTAAAAAAGAGCCCATCTACTACCATATGAGTCCACATTGGCCTTATTATTGGATTAAATTAGATTAATTTTTGACATAATATGCAAAAGTATGAAAGTTGGCAAGGTTTATTTCTTAAATAGCCACATTTGTGTGGATAGTTTGCATGATACGTCAGTTTTAGAGAAACTGAAGTAAAGATTGGGAAGGCCTTAAGTGATAATTCTAATATTTCATGTATATTAGGACTCCACACTCTGAATTTTATCATTTTCATAAATTTGTCCTACGTGTCCCCAATGATATCTTGTCCTCTTTTCATATTTGGAATAGAATAAAGCCTAAAAAGACTCCTCTATCACACACTTTTTTAGCTCTAGACCTTAATCTCCCATCACTGAAGCTAGATGAAGTACTGAAAAAAGTGATCATCAGCCCAGTCAGATATCAAACAAGTCAGATATCATACCACTGTTAAAAGTGAATAAAATCCTGGACAGCCTTTGCTTTGTTAATAAAACACAGCAAACCATAATATTAATGTTTTTCTTTAATTTTTAAAAATCTTTTCTAAATCAAAGTGTCAATGTAACATTCCTCTGCAATCTCAGTCCTTGGACCCAGTTCTGTTGTGGGAATGAATCCTGCACCTAAAGAAGTGTTCATGTCTCAGTTCACAGGGTGAATAGCTGTACATATTAGCAGACCATTGTGTGTGGACATACTAATTTTGCTGAGCTAAAATCTTTTTGCTAATGAATTAAGATTTATTTTTTTTTTTAGCCAGAAAAACATGCATTTTGAAGATAATAGGTTTGAGCTTTGAAAGTTAGGTAGCTACTATGTACCCTAAACTCTCTCCTGATTCCATATGCTCTCACTCCTCTTTGCTGCTGTTTTATGGCTCCTTTCAACAGCTACGGTTGTGTTCACCCTGTTCCACATATTTGTTCATCTTCCCTCTTGAACTTCATTACAGAAACCCTGGTTTTTCTTTTCCTTATAAAATATTTCCTCAACCCTTCAGTTTTGCATCATTTCCTGTATACTAAACTTTTTGTTGTTTGAGAAGTTACCTTTTAAGTTAATTTTTACTCAAAGCATTTTGTGCTTTCTCATTGGAGCTGTGAAAGACTGAGTGCTGTAAAAGATCATCCTTTCCAGCTCCTGACTGGAATTAAGGGAGCCCTGCAGGCTAGCTGTAGCTAGATCCAAAAGTCCTGGTTATAAATTTACAACACAAATGTGCTCCTTTGAAGGGGTGACCTCCTGTATGTGCGTCAGCAACATGCATCCAGCAACTAGGCTACACAGGGACACTCAACATTGTCAATCTCCTGTCACATCAGATATTTCTGACCTTAATTCTCACTTGCAACAACCTACCAGTAAGCACCAGGGAAAATTGGAAAGGTAAACCTTGACTGTTTTCCCCAAGGTCATCCTGAATAAAGGCAGCTTGCCAGAGTTCAAATTTATAGTTTGTAATTAATCTAGGTAAATAAAGCTGTGGAGACTTCCCCCTCCCAGTAAATAAGGCTAAACTAACTGTCTAATTGTATTTGTAAACTTTTAATAAAGGAGTCAAAGATTTCTTTTGTTGTATTATGTCAGCATGCAATTAAAATGCAACATTCAAAAACTGAAAATACTTAAAATGGTAATTAAAAGCAAAACATCTTGTTGAAATTGAAAATTTTTTTAATATTTTTCTAATAGTAAGCATATTGCACATGCAACTATTGGTAGAATATAGGTGTGAAAATATGCATGTGAAACCACTACATATATTGGTGCATTTCAGCGCTATGGATTATTGGGTTTTGGGGAACTAAGCAAGTTGGAGAGCTTTTATTGTTAATATCAATCACTTATTTATTTAAAGAAGAGAATTATCAAAGGACTGAAACAGAAAGAAGTGTCAAGATACAGGAATTATGAGTGATCCTGATAAGTATCTAAAATAATTTAAATCTTACAAAAATTATGAAGGAAAGGACTAAGAGGCAAAATAAACATAAGTCATGAACAAAATCTCAGTACTGGGTTCCTTGGCTGTAATAAAGGGTACAGTTTTTAAAAAAATACAATTGCTTTTAATCTGTAAATTGTAGAATTAAAATGTTAAGTGGAATTATAGAAAATATGCATGCCCGTATTTACCCTTTGCATAACGGAGTAGTAGTCACTTAATGTTTGATAGGAATCAAACCTAAGCTTTCATAATCATAATTTTTCATTATAATTAGGTTACAAATTTGGTTCATGAATATTAAGCCTCCAGTGGAATTTTCAGAAAGCACATTTCCATTCCTTTTGGCTTGAGTTTCAACATTTATAATGAAAACAAATGTAACAAATACCTGTATATTATTTATTAGTGGGGGATGCAATAAAATCAAGCTTCTAATCAGGAGGCAATATGCACAGCACTCTGATTTTAATAGTAGAGAGGAGTAAACAAGATATTAGTGACATCTGTATGTAACTTCAGCTGGACTGGGAGTTGTGAACCAACATGTTGTGAACATGTTGTGAACTCAGAGACAAAATAAACTGAAAAAAAAGAGGCTCTACACAGCTTTGCTTATTGAGCTAATGGGGCTTATTTTGGGGACAGGGAACTGTCTGTGTGGGGAATAATGAAAGATCAGAAATGTTGGCTGGGAAAAAAGGACAGCAAGATAAAGTTTTAAATTGAAAGAAAAAGAACAGTTTCGGGAAAATCTGTGACACAGTAAATCCATGACACAGTACAGCTTGGTGGGACAGTGGAACCGTACACAATCTTGTTCCAGTGCTTGACTTTCTGCTCCAACATCCTCTCTGTGGTTATGCCTCCCTGGATTTTCAGGCATTTCTGCTCTTTTATAAAAGTTTTATGACAATGAGGAGGCAGGCCACCCACTTGCTCTTGTTTCCCCAAGAACTACTTGCCTCTTAGCTATGTTCAATGAGAGCAAAAAAGTATGGAGAAGGCAAACAAGGTCCAAAAGGACTCACAGAGTAAGGGTTCTATGTAATAATCTGGTTCATAAGCCATTTCTGGAGTAGCTGAAGAAGGATGAAGAAAAGCTACCTAAGTTGGACAGCCCTGAGATATTTCTATGTTTACATTAAGTTACCTTGGAGTTAATGTTCTTCTACATTTACAGAAGTGTTCTTCTAATTTTATACAGCTCTTTTAATGTGACATATCCGCAGTTCATATAGCAATTTAAAATAACATGTTGCAGCTTTTTTGTAGGAAGGCTCTCAACAGTGGTTACCTTAAAAAAAAAAAAAAAAAAGATGATTGCAAAATATCAGCCATGTAACTTCAGGCAAAGGAGTGAAAACCATTAAGTCCTCTCATACTTCATAACTCTTCAAAGGGACTCTGAAATTTTGAGTAACCCTTTGAAATGACTGATAGGCCAAAATAAACTAAAACATTGAATTATTTATTGCATATGATGTAACATCTATACAGCTGAAGAATGCACTAAATATAAGCAAGGCAGGATTGGATAGTGACTATAAAAATGAAGAATATTTTGGGTTTAGCTTTTTTCCCGCTACTAAAATCATCTGCTACCCTGGGTAAGTCACTTATTGTTCCTGAATTTTCTAGAACTCTAGGAAAAAGGATATGTTCTTATTGTGATAGTGTCACTGGAAATAATTATGTAAGTTTGTATTAGAATGTACAATTAAAAGGTATTCGCTTCTGAATAAACAGTAGACTAAATAGTAAAAACAGCAGTTCAGCGAGAGGAAACCTACAGCACAACTAATAACAGAGTTTTACCTTATGCCTGACAATGAGGCATCTACTATAGTAAACAGTGTGTTTCTTTTCCCCATGATTCTACTCGGTAATTTGTTTCAAATTAATGCTGAAAATCCATGTACTGATCAGTTCCATTCAGGAAGTGTTGACTTGTGACAGATGTGATGCCCACATTATTTGTATTGAAACCAAGATCTGTCAGAAGAATTGTTTTAAAACTTTTTTTTTCCAGATATAACATGTCTTTATAGTAATTTTGTAGATAAACGCAGCTAAATGTGCAACGAAGAGAAAGATTTTTCTCATTTCCACGATTACAGTATTTGGTTTTAATGAGAACTTCAGAGTTAATCTTTGTGTACCTTCTTATCTGATTTTGCTCTGCTGAGCTTTTTAAACATAAAAGTCCTGAAGCAAAATACCAGTAATCTTAAAACATGGCAGGCAGATAACATGCCAGTCAAACTGTTCTCTTTGATGCCCCCTACTTGAAACAAAGCAAAATGCCTGTTTTTCATCACGAAACTGACTCCTGCACCCAAATTTTATCACCATAAATAACCTCTAAAGGGGGTTGATGAACATTTTCTTTGTATTTATATCTATTAGTAAAACAAAAAGGCAAACTGAGAAAGGCAGATTTTTTTGGATGGAGATGCTGTTGTAGCTAAACCATTAGGAGAGGCAGGTATTACCACTCATGTAACATAAAATTCAAATTTCTTTTCAAGAACTTGGAGATGGATCATTCAAGGTCCTGTCAGTGGGGTAAAGCACTTTGTCATGGTTTAACTCCAGCCAGCAACTAAGCACCACATGGCTGCTCGCTAACTCACCCCCAGTGGAATGGGGGAGAGAATCAGAAGAGTAAAAGTGAGTAAAACTTGTGGGTTGAGATAAGGACAGTTTAATAGATAAAGCAAAAGCCGCACACTCAAGCCAAGCAAAACAAGGAATCCATTCACTCCTTCCCATGGGCAGGCAGGTGTCCAGCCATCTCCAGGAAAGGAGGGCTCCATCACGCGTAACGGCTACTTGGGAAGACAAACGCCATCACTCCTAATGTCCCCCCTTCCTTCTTCTTCCCTAGCTTTATATACTGAGCATGACATCATACGGTATGGAATAGCCCTTTGGTCAGTTGAGGTCAGCTGTCCCAGCTGTGCCCCCTCCCAGCTTCTTGTGCACCTGGCAGAACATGGGAAGTGAAAAAGTCCTTGATTTAATATAAGCACTACTTTGCAACCACTAAAACATCTATTATCAACACTGTTTTCAGCACAAAACCAAAACATAGCCCCATACTAGCTACTATAAAGAAAATTAACTCTATCCCAGCCAAAACCAGCACACACTTGATGCACTTGACTGTCTCAAGAGGGACTGTGGTGATAAGAGAAAGTCTTAAAACACATTCCAGTCAAAGTTTCAAAATCGAGACAGTAGCTTTGTAGCAGTCTCTGTTTTAAATGAGGAACTGGTATTAGAGTAGCACATCAAGGTAATGTGTCCCCAGTGACTGAGTTGCTGAATGAGCAGGCTGAACTAGCTGGAGTTACATAATTCAGTTTGTTGTTTTTCAGTCTATCTAGTCTTGTCCTTTCTTGTATGTTTGATGGTCATATGTTTGAACAGTGGGGAAAAAAATGCTTTGGGTTTCAGGTACATGTAAAGTACTCTGAGTAATACTTTCTAGGAAGTTCAGAAGTTAGAAAATATACAAGCCTTAAGAGAAGACTACATCATGAAATGATGAATTAGACTTTGACCCCTTATTCATCTCTATGTAAAACCTCTATGTAAAGTCTTAACCAGAAAAGGAGGTTATCATCTTACCGGTTATTTTTAGGCTGACTATATGGTGTTAAAGCACATGCTACTTGTCCTGTATGTCTGCTGAGCATTCAATAACTTGGTCTCAGCTTACTCAGTGAAACAAGTTAACAAGAACAGTGGAATGAGTTAACATGAACAGCCAAATCAAATTTAAGGCAGAGAAATGTTACTGAATTTGTAAACAGTAGAGTATGTAAAAGACTGAAAGTAGACATTTACCTCGGAATTCTAGCCATCTGATTTACCAACAAACAAGTGATAACAATCTTCTCTTTCAATTTATATGTAAAGTTATCAAAGGAAGGGATAAACTGTCACATTTCCAAACAAGCCTTATTTGAGAAAGCTGCCAATTTACATTCTAACTTAAGGTCAGGATTAGTAGTGCACAAAATCAAAAGTGCATCTGCAAAAAAAAATTCATACTGCAATAAATGTCTCTTATTTTTAAGCAACATAGTACAGAAGAAGCCTAGAAGCTTCACAACAAAAACCTACAAATTGAACTCTGAAATATTTCTGGAAAGGAATCAAAGATGGTTTGCCAGGTTAGACTTAAAACTATGGTGCCTTAGGTTGGGAGATGGTTGTAGAAAGCAACTAGTGAGCAAATCTGGTAGCAGCCAAGGGTTGCCTTATTATTTCAGAGAAGCAGTAGTCTTACTCATTTCCACCTGCTACTTATAGGCCTGGATTGGTGAAGTTGCCTTTGACATTTTGAAAGTGTAAGCAGCATAACAAACAAACAAAAATAGGGAACATCCTTACATCATTTGGAGAGACCACTCAAGAGTTACTAATCATTTAATGTGGAGTCAACTGGAAGAGAATCTATTGTTTTCCTGGTGACAAGATTTATGTGTATGCACATAAAACAAACAATGCAGTTGCTCTGTGGATCAGACTCTCAGTTCCTGTCATTTAACATAGACTCATTGCCTAAAATATTTAACAAAGATTTTCACTCCTAATACATATTTTTCAAAGCGAATACGGAAATTAGGTGGTTTAGAGTCCCGATCCACATTAGTTTCCTTTAATGATAAAGCTAGCTAAAGAGATCCCTATACTCCCTTCAGTGTTTTGCTCCACCAGTTGTGCCTATGGATGAGTTTGTGAGATCATGTGTTACACTGTGTTGATGAAAGGGTTTGAATTACAAGAAAAACAAGGAACGAGAAACAAGAAATGAGAAACAAGAAACGAGAAAAGATGAAAGAGAAAAAGAAAGAGAAAAGAGAAAAGAAAGATAGATTTAGAATTAAAGTGATTTAAAGATGTGTGAGAACTTGGGACTGCAATTTCATGATTGTGAGAACAGGACCTCCCATTAAAAAGATCATGTCATTTTCACTCTATGTATATGTTTCTACATCTTCCCTTGCACAGTCATAGGACTCCAACTGTAGACTAATCTGCACACACACATGTGCACCCAAAGCACAGCAGATCCTCGATCTACCTTATTATGCAGTTGTGAATGTGCAGTTCATGTATTACACAGTTCATGAGTGAATCCCAGTATATGGAAAAGTGAGAAAGTCAAGCTGAGAGCATGTAGGAGGCAAAGCCTGCTCCCTTCAGAAGTTCTCCTTGCTTATGATAGCCTAACGCAACTATGAACCTGCAACTGAGTCAGACATCCTGGCCAAATGACCTCTTGACCAGAATATAAACTCAACTCAACAGAAGTAAATATGATCATATTTTTTACGTTACATGTTTTGTGTGCTAATGAGAGACACATGTTCTAGAGTTGCACCTTCTCCATGCTACCAGGATATTCTACTAGCACGTTGATGAGTCCCTGTGGAAGATATTGTGCTCAGAACCTCACCATTTTAGCCTCAAGGAAGTCACAGCAGTTTGGGATTTGGAGTGTTTTGGTTGGTAGCAGTTGGGAAATGTTATCTGTGTCTGTTATCTAGTCTTGCTGGATAATTCATATACAGGAATTAGACTGCAAACTATTTACTCTCATTCTTGGCCCACCAGAATGTGTGGATTCTTGTGTGTCTGTAAGTTAATAGAAATCGAAGAAATAAAATTAGTTTCCCCAATAACAAGAAGTGTAGAATATGGAGCAAAAGTAAAGGAAAAGCAGAAAATCATTCCAGAATAATGCTTGTCCCTAGGAGAGGTGGGCAATATATATTGAAACAGAGAAAAACATTTATATAAATGTATAAACTCACAATGGCATAAACCTTTATTTGTTTTGTATTACTGAACCATTTTTAATCAATAAAAAGTGGACTGTTTAGTTTTCTTACAACTTTCACAAGAAGGTAGTATAATGCCAAGTTATATTAATATTTTTTTATTATACAATACTAAGATATATTAATAATTTCCTGTTCCAAAAATTGCATCAAAGCATATGTGCTACAGATACATAAGAACACAGGAAGAAAGAGGGCTAGCCACTTAGCAACTATTTATAGACAAGTACCTGGATATATCCTCTGTTTTTCTGTTTAGCTGCTGAATTATCCAAAAAATTACCACAAAGTTGAGAGTACAGAGTTGGTCCAAACTAGCACTTTGTCCTTCAGTCGGTACAAGTTCTGAGTGATAATATTATCTGTCTATTGAATCTAAATCACAGCTGAACTGGGAGGTGAGGAGAGCAGGATATAGGTTCAAAGAACGGTTCAGCATTTTGAAAGCTATCAAGATCTTATTTTTTTTATAAAACAAGTGTATAATAATAAGTTGTGGTTGCAACTGGAAGGAAGTCATAGGAACATGCTGCAATGTAGACACAGGACAGAAAAGAAAGCAATAATAATCTGCCCAACTGCCAAGGGAAAAAAAACTTGGGGCAGCACAGCATCTGTATGAATCATAGAATCATAGAATATCTCAAGTTGGAAGGGGCCCATTCGGATAATCGAGTCCAACTCCCTGCTCCTCGCAGGACTACCTAAAACTAAACCATGTGACTAAGAGCGTCGTCCAGATGCTCCTTGAACTCTGACAGGCTTAGTGCCCTGACCACTTCCCTGGGGAGCCTGTTCCAGCGACCGACCACCCTCTCAGTGAAGAACCTTTTCCTAATGTCCAATGTGAACTTCCCCTGATGCAGCTTCATTCCATTTCCTCATGTCCTATCGCTGGTCACCACAGAGAGGAGATCAGCACCTCCCCCTCTGCTGCACCCCTTGAGGAAGGTGTAGGCTGCCATGAGGTCACCCCTCAGCCTTCTCTTCTCCAAGCTGAACAAGCCAAGTGACCTCAGCTGCTCCTTGTAAGTCTTGTCTTTGAAGCTTTCACCGTCTTGGTCACCCTCCTCTGGACACACTCTAATAGTTTGATGTCCTTCTTATATTGAGGCACCCAAAATTGCACACAGTACTTGAGGTGGGGCTGCACCAGTGCAGTGCAGAATGGGACAACCACCCCCCTTGACTGGCTGGCTATGCTGTGCTTGATGCACCCCAGGACATGGTTGGCCCTTTTGGCTGCCAGGGCACACTGTTGACTTATATTCAAATTGCCATCAACCCAAACCCCCGATGTCTTTCTGTGGGGCGGCTCTCCAGCCTCCCGTGTCCCAGTTTGTACATATAACCAGGATTACCCCATCCCAGGTGGAGAATCCTACACTTTCTCTTGTTAAATTTCATATGACTGGTGATTGCCCAGCTCTCTAGTCTATCCAGATCTCCCTGTAAGGCCAGAAGCTATGAAGCTATAGAAAATGTGATGCATCTATTAGAAATTAGTTAATGGAATTAATGATTGTAAATCAGGAAACTAAAGAAACAGAAAAGCAAATTTAGAAATTTGGGAAATTAAATTATTTACACTTCATGGGAAAAAATGGAATAGGATTTTCAGGCTTCAGTATTATGGTTATTGGATTGAGACACACTGTTTATAAGCAGCAACAGCTAATAGGTGAACACATTGATTGAACTTTGATATAAGTATAAACTCTTTGAATCCTGTAAGGTAATAATTAGAAAGCTAAAATAAAAACTACAAGGGATTCAATTCAAGACATGCTTAAGCAATTCTCAGAAGAATGACATTTCAAAGCTTGAGCTTCACCTGACAGAATACAGTGCCACTAAATACATTGGATCTGAATTAAAGCCCCCTGACAACAGAGATCATTACCACAACAACTGACTGAGTGACTTTTATGGTGCTTGATTAAAATGACAATGGGATTTTAAATTATAACCTTTTCCTCGTTTTGCTGAATACTCTCATAAGAAAAAAAAAGAAAAAGAAAAGAGGGGGAAAAAAGGAAAAAAAGGGACACTCACCCCAGCCATGACCTGCATGAGCCGTATCATCTGCAAAACTCATATGGGTAGTTCTGTTAATACAAATGAATTTGAAAGAACATTTTCAAGCTTCAATTTCATTCCTTTACTGCAGTGATATAAATAAGTTAGAGAACTGCTAAGAGGTAGTTTCAAACAAATCATTCTTTACCAAAAAAACCTCCACTCAAAAAGACTATGTCAGTTTGCAAGCAGAAAAAACGCTCCCCTATGAAGAAAGGCTGAGTTGCAGTTGTTTATTTTCATATAAATCTTTTGTCATACAATCACACCTCTAATCTAAAAGCTGCTCTAGAACAGCATCAGGCTTGAGCTAATAAGCCCAGGTAATAAATGTGAACAGACTTAGTAGTTGGATTACACTGTCCTGGTTAGATTCTGGTATAAAAGAACCAAAGAATGACTAAGTCTGAGCAGAGGTAGAATGAAGTGGTACCTTTCTGTAACACCATTATGCAGACATCCCTCAGTTACACATGGGTACATCTTATGCCTTGCAAAGGGACAGTTACCCTGAGGGTTTTTAAGCCCTCTAGGTAGCAAGAAATCTACCAGCATGGTTTATTTAATAATTTAATAATAATGACAACAATAATAATGATAATAACAACAACAATATTTTGATTAGTAATAAAAATAATTTAATATCAATTATCAGCATTGCAGTACCTTGGTCCCTAAGAATTCATTGGAAAAGTGGCTGCCACTTTGGTTATCTCCTCTTTTTTACTGAGAACCAGATTCACTGGTTGTCCACATGGCATCCTGCTGCATCCAGATGTCCTGGCCCTTCTTGTACCCACATATTAACAGGGGAGATTGAACCAGGGCCCATTTTCCATAGCATGAAGATGATCAGAGAATGCTAGATTTTGAATAGTATTTTATCTGGTATAGGTGTCCAGGTTGTGGGCATGGTGAGGGGCTGAAGGGGCAGCCTCCATGGGAAGCCTCCAGGAGCTGCCTTGTGCCAGACGTGGCTGGCTTCACAGTGGACCTACTGCAGGACACAGATGGACCCATCAGTGAAGCTGGTGGCACCTCAGTAGGAACATATTTAAAAAAGGGCTAAAGATACCAGACAGATAGAGAATTAGGAAGTCAAAGGAGTGAGAAAGAGCAGAGGGAACACTTAGGTCAGAGGAGGAAGAGAAGATAGCATGGCAGAGAGAAAACCCCTGCAGCCCATCGAGGAGCCATGCTGGAGCAGAGGAAAGGTGTGAGGAAGAAAAAGCAGTAGAGAGAAACTGCTGTGTACTGACCATGACAGCCCCCTGCTCCCACTGCTCACTGCCTCGCTGAAAGGACTGAGTGTAGCCTGCATCATAACATGGAGCATCAGGGGAGAGGAGAGGCATCTGGAGTGAAGGAGTGAAGTTGAACCTGGTGAATGGGGGAGGAGAGATGTTTTCCCAAGGTGTTTTAAAATTTTTGTTGTTGTTGTTTTTGCTTCACAATACCCAACAATCAGTAATTACATAAATAAATATTTACTGGCAATAAATTAACTTCCCTAAGCCAAGAGTGTTTTGCCTGAGGTGTAATTGGTAAGCAATCTCTCTGTCTTTACCTCAATTAATGAGCTTTCTCACTCCTGTTATTCCTTGGCTCCACGCTGGCCCACTGAGGTTGAAGTGTGAGCAAGCGGCTGGGTAGGGGTTTGGCTGCTAGCAGGGCCAACCTAGTACAGGATGAATGGGAGACAGTCCACCTCTAGGACAGGTGCAAGAAATGCATACTGAAGAGTAGGTATGGATAAACCCTCAGGACCAGTGTCATAGCATGGATATTCAAGGGAATGAATACAAATTAGGTGCTTTACATAGGTTAGGATGGTCAACAAGAGATTGGTTGGGTTGAAAAGAGCAGGTGTCACCTTGTAGAAGTGCCAGATTCAAGAGGAAGGGTCAGTTTATTATGTGATATCCAGTGTACACTTGTGTCATCAACTCCTGCAGAGATTACACAGAGTCCCAGGAGACTCCTGGGATTTGTGGGGGAATGTGAAGAAAACAGAGTTGGGGGGAGACCACCACCTTTTCTATTAGCAGTTGCCACTATTTAACAGAGTTGCTACTTCACATTGGTGTTAAAGTTAGATTTTTGTACATTAATAATTAATAAACTGTGCTCTGAGGCTTTTTTTTTTTTTTAATGTAACATTGATTTTTCACTAGTATATATAGGAGTGTCCTACGACCTTGTTCACAGATTCTGGTCTTAGTTACATGAATAACACCATGGCTTTGCACTGGGTTTTCACCACATGATGGAGAAATTAATTTATTGTCATTTCCATTTCTCTTGATCATTGGCAACACTTACATGTTTTTAAAAGCACATTGGATTTCCTTTTTTTCTGACAGTGATGGTTTCTTTGGTGGTTGATTTTCCTTAAACTTCATTAATTTCTAGTCATCCCAGGTGGTTTATATCTTTCCCCTGGCTGGCTCACGCTGGATTGCATTGACCATGCTGCCACATTGCAGAGCATGACATGATGGATCAAGTGCAGCTTCTCATAATATGACAGTTTGGGGGTGGGGGAAGTAGGTGAAAGTCTATGTATTTTTTCCGCTCTAACCCTTCTAAATAGAAGGGAACGAGATGGATACAACACACTTCTGTTTATGACAGTGGTAACTTTTCCTCAGCCTGAACACACTTGCAATAATAATAAATGGCTCTGTTGCTCTGACAAAGCCCCTGTGGCATTTTTCTGGCTCACAGGAGCAGTTCCAAGTTTCATGGATTTGGATGGGTCTCATCATTATTGTTTAGATCTTAATGAATACTGATAAAATATTCATTGGCTTTTGAAATTTTATTTTATTTTATTTTTTCAAGGTTTTTGAAATGATGCTCCTGTGTGGGTAACTAAAGGTATCCTGCAATAAAAGTCCATAAAAATGGGTCGACAGAATGAAAGCATCAATAAAATTTTCTTTATAGTTACTTCCAGAGCACATTTTCTGCTGACCTGGCTTTTATTTCTTCTTTAAATATTAATTGTTGATTTACTAGTTTGAAAATGCGTCCTGGAGTTCCCCTAGGCATATGGCTACACATTTTTTTCTTCTGCTTTTCCTAATCCCTCCTCTCCATCTCCTCCTTCACTTCCATTTTCCTGTCTTGAGTCTTCTCCCACAATAAGCAGGGTGGATTTGTGACTGATGCTGGTGCTGTACATCATTGAAATCAATGGTAGATATTATAAAGTTACTGGCTGTGTTTGTACATAGTGTGCTGTGTTTGTACATAGCGTGCCACCTTATTGCAAAAGCTAGTGGGGGACATATTTAATAAATGCTGTAAGACCCAAGAGGTAAAGGGCAAGAAATAGAACAGTGCTGTTCATCCTGCTTTGTTTCTTGACTAATACTTCTCTTAGCCCTGACCTACGTAAAAACAACAACAACAACAACAACAACAACAAAACCTTCTCAAGATTCCTGTTTAAAAGGAATGTACTGAAAGGCTCTCCTCCCTGCAAAGCCTCCTTTCGGTGCCATGTTGCCTATCCATCAGGTAAATCTTGGCTGTAAGTTCCTGGTGCTTGCCTTTCACAAAAATGAGAGAGCAAGAGCCAGGAAAATAATGGAAAAAGTTAGTCAGAATTCTTCAGTTGAAAAAATGCTAACTATTTCAATCTGCAAATCTTAGATTAATTACTGGTTTTTATCTAGATCCTAATGATTTTAACTGGGGGAGGAAGACAAAGAGAACCTTTTAAACTGGTTACTGAAAATGCCTTTGCAGGCTGTGCAAAAAACAATTCGTCTTGGTGGTCCCCAAGACGCAGCTATTAGGCCTTTGATTTATGATATATTTACCAAAACAGTTTAAAAATTGAGACAGCTTTATACTTCCTCAGTCCAAGAATGATCTTCAAAAAGTTCCAAGATTGTCAAGATAAAAATGTAATGCTATCTTAAGTTCAGCTGCTTCCTTTAAAAACAAAGTGATCTCGTCTCTAGTACAGAGTTCAGACTCCTTCCCCTGACTGTTATTGTGTCTATCCTTTGGAAACCAAGCAGATTTCTCCAATTAGCAGAGTTCCCCCATATGGTGTTTGGACTTTGTGTGAACATGTTTTGGATGCTGTTGTAGCTGGGAGCTGAACTGGGATTTTTGTGATCCCAAGGCAATAGCTCTGCTTGGTAACGCAAAGGAAGCTTATCCTGACCCAGTGGGAACTAAGCAAACATCTCTACAGCTGAAGCTGCTCTTTCTACAATTTAAGCCTTTGGTCCCGACGTTACCTTAAGCTAAATAAACCGAACTTTATGAAGAGGACAGTTGCAGTCCCACACAGTAAGGATATTACAGAACTGCCCTAACTAGCACTGCAGCTTGTCACTTTTAACCAAAAATCTTCATATGCTTCTTAAATTACAATGTCTTTCTGAAAATTCAACTGTAGTTTCTGGCTCCTAAAAACATTGCCCTACCATGCTACTTCACTGTACTTCTGCCTGCAGCTCTATTGTGGTTAAAAGCAAGCCTTGAGGCCATAACTTCACCTTTGTGAAGATTATGGGAGTGATAATTGCAATTATCTTTTGTACTCTTTTACCACTTGGTCAGGGGAAGTAAACATGCCAAATTCTCCTCCAGAAGAGACTAGAACTATTTAAATAAGATACACACACCTACGGAGTAATAACACGTGGACTTTTCCACAACTGGTGTCATTGCTGTATGGGATCTGCCTTCTCTCCGAATGGTCCACAGGTATTACTATCTTGCAGCTGGTATCTTCCCTGTGCTTTTGGTGGTTTTCTGGTATGCTCAGTTTCATATAGTTCATGATTTTGGCATTTGTTCTGTACTTGGAAATTTCTTTCCCACTCCAGACAGAACCCTTTCCAGCAAAGTGGCAATTCGGGTTCTTTGTCCATAGAGGAATGATGTGGATACTAGAAAATGGAGAGCTCCTTATCAAACACTGATTCCCGCATTCTCAGCAGTCTATGTAGCATATTTTGAAAGACAGAAATGATAGCATATTTATGGAAGAAAGATTACAAACCAGTAATTTTGTCACAACCATCTATGGTGAGTTTCTGTAGTAGTTAGGACTAGACTGTGTGTGCATACTAAAGACTTATTTCTGCAGCCTTTCCTTTGGGAATCCTGCAATTATGTCAGGATCCAGCCCATGCAGTCACAAAAACAAGCTTGAAAATGCATTAGGAGTGCAACTGATGTAGTGAAAATTTCTAAACCAACAGGGAATGTTAGACAAGACAGCTAAGGGTACCCAGCGGTCAGTGGAGCAGTTCCAATGGAAACTGTACTTCTAAACATGTTATTTCTGGGAATCAGAAACAATACTTCAGCAGAAGATTTTGTATATTGAAAGGGGCAAAATACTCCTCAAAAAAAACCAACATGTGAATTACTGGGATAAATAAAGAGAAGACTGCTGTCCACATCTATTTCTACCTGTGACAGAGAAATGACTCTGCAGCAGTAGTATCTCTGCCCCTCCATGCAGTATCTCTGCCCCCCCCCCCAGCAGCCTCTCCATGCCTCTATGCTTGGAGAAAGGAGAGAGGCCCTTGCCATTGGGCCCAAAAGACCAATGTTTTCTTGCTGTTTTGTCTGGCGTGGTGCCCAAGAAGAGTTGCACCAGCTTTCTCCTGGAAATACTGCAGATAGTTCTTGTTGTAGTGTCATTGCATTTGTGAGTGTGAAAGGAGAAGGCAGGACATAACAGCATGCACAAACCAAAGCGGAGAAGTGTTTGCTGAATTCCTTTTATAAGGGAATTTTTTAGACTTTTTCCAGCTGTTATTGTCAGATTTAATCAGTTAAAAAAAAAAAAAAATTGAGGGGAAGAAAAAAGCATTCTAGCATTCTGCTGCCCAGACAATATTAGTAGATAGCTAGAAAAGTAGAAGGAACCTGATCTGTTGTCCATTATACACCAAAAGGGCCCAGCATGTATCTGAATAGCTGGATACAACTGAAATTATTGTTCTTCAGGCAACCACAGATTCCTGCAAGACTCTTACTGAATTTACTTAATCATTAGTGGGGAAACAGTGCCAGTCCAAAGTATAACTGTAAGAGTTATTTACAACAAGAATTTCAAAGAATTCTTATAGTGCAATCCATTTTTTTTTTTTATTTTCTAAAAGAATTATTAGGAAAGCTTCATGGAGAAACATGGCTTTAACTTTAAATAGTATTTTCACAGAAAGTGTTTTTGATTGCTGCTACTGGTAAAAGTAGTAGTGTGAGCTTCCATTTGTTGTAAAAGGACTGACTGATGAATCGATTATTTTATAAGTAAGAACAACATGTCATTTGAAGACATCTCTACTTGTATGCAGTATTTAATGAGTTAACTAGCTAAAAAGTCTAGGGTGGATGCTTTGTAGAATTCCCAATTAAAAATATCTTCCTGCATGTAAGCAAAGTGGTTAATGCCAGTGTATCTTTCTAAAATGCATTCTACAAACAGCCTTGGAGCATATACCATGAAGGGTATATGCTGTATGGTACTTTGAGCAAGAATTATTTAAAGTGCTAATGATTCGTTTAGATGGGAAAGATCAGGAGTTGCTTGATGTCTGATGATCTGTGAAAACAGCAAAAGAACATTTTATATGGAGTGGAATATCTTTTAATTATCTTTTTAAAGAAAGAAACATACAGAAGACGTATAAACAGTAGCCAGAATCTTAGAGATTGAATTGGCCTTGATCAGCCTTGGTTGGCCTTGAGAGGTGCTGGGTAAGTATATATGTATATCAATGTATTTATACACCATACACATACATATACTAACCCACATATATATTTTATTTAAAGTATTTATGCCTACCTTATATAAGTCTAATGAACCATAAGGTAATTATGAAAACATTCAGTAAAGTGATATGTAATGCACCACTTTATATTAATATCTAAAGGTTCTGTCATGATGAATATTGCCAAAGGTGTTAATAATGATTTCTTACTTACTAAAAAAGGCTCGATATATTCACTTTACTATTACTGAACATGACGAATTCACTTAACTCTACTGAAGATATGCTATGCATTGCTATTGTGTAATAATAACATTGTAATGTACCATCAAATCATAGTTCACAGAGGTAAGGCAAAACTTTTAAAGTGCAAGTGCAAATCTCCACATAGATCTTCTATACATATGTAAATCTGAGTCGTGCAGGGAGATGTGCATATGTAAATATACAGCTGAACACAGAGCACTGCTGCTTCAACTTTGGGATTTGGTTTGTAGCTTAGATTCAAAACAAAAATGCTCAGGAAAAATGTTCAATACCTGCTAGTCAAATCAGATGGATAAATATTCACTAACATTCAACTTGAAATTTTATTAAACTGTTCAATTTTGAGAAGGTGACTAAAGCCCTTTTGAAACTCCTTTGCCAAAACCTTTTCCAATTTTCAGCAGCGTCCTTGATATTCACTAAAGCCCCAAATTAACTGACACGTTACACTAGCACCTTTAAAAATGTTATTCAGTGAAGTCTGAAGATGGAAGACACATTTACCCTTCAGACAAGGCAACAGGAAAAATAACAGGTTTGAGGTGTCAATTGGGGTACTGTTACTACACAGCAATACACAAGAATGATGACCCAAAGTGCGCACACACACTCACTCCCAAAGGGGGAAACTCTCTCTCCCTCGTGGGTACCCAGAAGATGGAATCGCTCACCCCGGGGGGGGTGAGGGCTCACTCAAGGATCTATCCAGAAGAAATCACTCACCAAAGGAGGTGAGGACACTCAGTCCCAGCAAGTTTCCTCAGGCAGCGTCCCAACCTGAGGGGAGAGGTCCCAAACACAGGCCCGCTGGTCTGAGAAGACCACACTCCAAGGGGGTCTCAGGAGGTGCTCCATTTACACCCAGGGTCAGATCAGAGCTGTGGTCATCATTGGTCATGACCTAGAAGCTTCTCCGAGCCAAGGCACCTCACTGGCTGTGGACCCTGTCTGGTGACCAAGCGGTCCCACCTCTCCTGCTCTCCTGCCAAGGTGTGTGCATGCCAGGGGGCACGGCAGAGCACAAAGGGTGCGAAACTGAAGCACAAAAAGCCGGTGATCGCCATGCCAAAAGCCCTGATATTTATCGGAGGTGGGGGGGCACAGCGTACCTGTCACACCCAGCAGTAAGCGCTGGCGATAAATAAAGAGTGTTGCAGAGTGTGAGGGTATCGCCAGACTTTGGGCTGTCTAGAGGTAACTGGAATAACTTGCAGCAGCTATCTAAGGAATAATTTTCTGTCTGAAAGACTTTTGACTTTGAGGCTCCAAAGCCTGCAAGGGACCTTGTTAATGGCAGGTGCCTGGCCATGCAGCCTCATCTGTCAGGCCTGCTGCACTTGGCTGTTTTCTGTTTTTTTGTTTTCAAAATGAGTTCTGCACATCCTTGGGAAATACTACAGTCTCTTATGAGATATGATCTATATATTTAAAACTACCCTAAAATGGAGGAAAAACATGTTTTCATCTAAACAGCTAAAAGTAGGGGGGTTGTGGTCTTAGTGTGCGTGTGTAATAAATTGTCATTAAGTCAAAAGAATGAAAATGTTGATGCTGATCTGCAAGAGATAATGTCTATTACTCTCTATCTACAACTGAAAATACTAATGCATGGTTCATCTCCTGCAGGGTACACTGAAAACAATGGTACAGCAATGCTGAATGGTCTTATCAAACTTTTCTCCATCTTGCTTTTTGAAGATAGAGATATAATAATTTAATCTCTTCAATTGCCAAAAACATTTGCTTAAACATAATTTGCAAATATAACTCTATTTCAATAAGTGAGTAAAAACATTTTGAAATTTCACTTAGGTAAAGAAATTTTATGAGCCTTGCTAATATTATTTATTCTAATTTTATTGTACAGAACATAAATACCTGTTGTATTCATTTTCTAGGCAAGTTACAAATGTGTACTACTGGTAGTATCACTTAGAATATGGTACAAGGATTTCCAAACTTGCACACCAGCATATCTCATATTCCAGAGAAAAAAGTAGCCCATGGAGATACCAACATAACATAGCACGCTTCACAAGTGCTAGCCAACTGCATGAAGCAACATAAAAACCAATAGCAGCATAATTAGATGTGTTATGTCTTAAAGAGTAAGTGGCTATAATGATTAGAATGACAACAACGAAATCCCCGGGGAGATTTATTTCCATTGCAAAGAGGTAATTTTCAGCTTTTAAAAATATATTTGCCTTTAATCTATCTGCATGTGTTAATGGAAGGTTCTCATACTAATTCTGTGTTCTGTAATAAAAGACAAGTTACTAATATCCCTGGAAATCCAGGCAGTCAAAACATTTGAAAGACTATAAATAATCTTTGTACTGGCATTTGGTCCTGTTAACACAATCTATTATTTCCCAGAAAACTGGATAAAAGGTCCCCATGAAAGAAATTGTGAGAGAAAACTACAGTCAGGACCCAGTGAGGTGACTCAGTACCTCAATGTCCTCCTATTCAGTTCAGAAAAAAAATCTACATCGTTTACAAGTGAATGTATCACACATCTCTACATACTTATCTTTCTTAGTAGAAAGAGTTTCATTGAAATGGCTGAGAAACAGCTCTGTTTCCATAGACTTGTTTTTATTTTTGTACCCAGGATCTTAAGTAAATAAACAAACAAACAAATCACTAAATAATGTAGTAGAAATAAGAGGTATGTTTTTCAGCTCCTTCAGAAGGGCCTATTGGTTCTGAAAATATTTTATAAATATTTCAAAAATAGTTCATTGTATATAATGTCATAATGTTGCTGAGCTCAATTTCTGTTTCAGTTCCCAGACATGTTACTGCCTGTTGTGTGATCTAAAGCTGGCTGTACACCTGACTTAGTCAGATGTATCTCTTGATTTCGCTTTGGGAAATAATAGCTAATTTTGGACAGGTCGTGTTTGTCTTCATATTCATTGTGTAACAGAGAAGAAATAGCAGGGAAATACTACTCTGACAATTTTTGTGGACCTTCAGTGCATGAAGCATGAGGACAACAATATTGTAATGAAAATGGACTTCGACTTTTTTTCAGGTTTTACAACTGACAAGTGATTGCAGAGTTTTGCATTTTCCCCCTACTGCCTTGCTGCATGCTATTGAGCCTTTAGCAAGCCTCCCTTCAATTTGGCATTAACAGTGTTGACCTTGGTAATGTGTTTGAAGAAAACCCAAAAGCATATAAAAAAATAACTGCACGAAGAGAAGCATTTTCTTTGTCACTATTGCTTGGTGTAAAATCTAGATTGTCCATTGTGTTTTATTCTGGGAATCACTGACAGAATATATTCATAGCTTGGTAGAGCCTCAGAGAAGATTTATCCCATTTGGGGATACAGTGTCAAAACAAATATCTTTCTTTGGGGCAAGACTCCTGTAGTGAACCTCTGGCTTCATTAGTGTTGTGGGTTACAGGAAGCTCTCAAAGGTACACTTATACACAATGAAATCCCCAGTGGATTTACTGTAACCAGCATCTTGATAATTAAATTAATTAGGGTATCAGTTTATGAATTTTCTGCTAATGTAAAGCTGACTGATAGAGATTTTTTTGCTATGCAGAGATACTTCTGTAATGCTGTCGCATGGTGGGTGCTCCTAACAGTGTTATCACCTGACTTGTCAGTGACTATCTGTTCATCTGATGGCAGATATACCACTTTGCAGTACCCAGTGAAAGCTGAATCACCTTTCAACTCACATATATTTAAGCACATAATTTTTTCACCAACATGTAAATCCAGAACCCCCATCATATAAATATTTAAGTGAACTTGGAAATACATCTTTCCACATACATAAGTGGTGGCAAAGCATAACAGGTAAAAATATAAGCTTTCATAGCACTTAGTCAAGATTTACTATTTGAGAGAACCCATGATAACTGGATTTCAAAGACTGAATTAATTCTTTAGCCTCAAGCTCTGTCTCTAAGTTTAGCTTTTAACTAGGCCACAGCCTCATTTTCCAACTTGTCTACAGTTTTATCTCATTATTCTTTTTTATTCTGATGACCACTAAATGCATTTGTGGGAGAAAAGTCTAAGACGTATACACTAAAATATGTAAAATAGGATATGTCACTTTTTACCTCACTGATGAGTATGTGATAAATTCTTTTAAATTAAGTCAAAAGCAAACGGACATTAGTCCCAGTGTCTTTATAATAAAGCTACTAACTTTTGTGAAGAAAGAAACCACTATTGGAATTGGAGTATGTTATAGGTAAGATAAAAAAATAAATCATAATACCGTTCAAATCTGTTCTGAAGTTTCATTGTTATTCTCATGTACCCAGTGTGCATATCTGCTGCAGCAATTAAATGTATGTCTTTACTATCATAGGTTATACAGTTCTTTACCACTGTAACAGCAGGTATCTTTTAAGTTTTTCAACTGGAAAACTTGCTGTACAACACATCAAACGTGAAAAATGCAAGGTTATTCACCATACTCAACTCTGGGCAAGTTAGGATTTAGAGACTCTAAAATCTTAAGGTTCCAGCTGTAATCCAGAGATGAAGTTCTAGTTTTATAGAAATAAATTCAAATTTTGAACACTGACTCCACTGGTATTAGGATTTCATTCTGGATGTTTTGCAATAGGACTGAGTTTTAAGATAAAAGTAAAATAACATTGACAAGAAGCTGCTGAAAGTAGCCTAGTTCTAGTTATTGGCCAATCTTTTTCAATGCATCTCATTTTCTAAATTACTTAGTAAAAGAAGCTACATAATGTTGTCATGAGTTAGTAGAAAGCTAAAGATTTAAGTTACAAATTCTGTGACCGACCCCTCCAACTTACATCAGTGCAATCTCTCCATTCTTGCTATCTGAGATCCCAAGATATTAAAAGATTTGTTTCTAGATAATGTCTCTCTCTCTCTCTGTTTCTCTTGAACTTCAATTAAAAGAAATATCCTAAATGTTGACCATATGTACAGAAATCAAAACACTAATTCATTTTCAGAGCACTCAACCCACAAGTGGCAAGGTATGGCATTCTGAAATCACAAAATTGCAGAATAATTCAGCCTAGAATGGAGCTCTGGGGGTCTCTTAGGCCAGCCTCCTGCTCAAAGCAGGCTCTGCACAGGATTCAGACCAGGTTGCAAATTGAGGCTTGCAAACTTTCAAGGGTGGAGACTGCACAGCCTTCCTGGGCAAGGATCGCTACTACGTGCCTCCAAAGTGATCTCTTCTGCAGACTGAACAAGCCCAGGTCCCCCTGCCTCTCCTCAGAGATAGGTGCTTCAGCCCCTGACCATCACACTCGTACTCTGCTGGACTTGATCCAGAAATGGATACTAAAACTTGTGTAGGTGCAAAACACAACTGCCTCTATTTTGTACAGCCTCACTAAGGGATCCTTGGCCACTCTTTGTTGTGAAATGACAATTGAAACAAGCAAAGTAAAATGTAAATATTTATGTGTACACTTATTCTGCAATCATTCTCGTAATGCCTTAAAGATTTTCATTAGCTAAAATGGAGAAAGCTTATACTTGGAAATATGGTAACAGTTTGGTAAGGATTGGAGTGTGTGTGTGGGTTGTCTGTGTTTCCATCTCTAATAGCCTGAAGATGAAATTCTAATGCCTTTTAAACCCATGCCACCTGGGTACATGAAAGTAGCCACGTAGAAAGCCATCAGAAAGACAGCCAACAGTTTAGTTGGTGCTTGTTGGAAAAACTGGTGCTTTTATCTCAGATTCAGAGTGGATAGCTATCTGATTTTGAAAATCATTCATATAATTTTCAGTCATCATTTTACAACCTACTTTTATCACATATGTTAAGGTCAGGATGTGCTTAAAGCCTGACACATCTTTTCTTAAAGATAAATGTTACTTCAGGTAGACCTTCAAGTGGAATAGCAAGGACAAATCTTTCCTTGAAATTCTTCACATGTTCATCACTGAAGTCTTCTTGCCAGAATTGGTCTTAAAACAGATTAAAAACAATCTATATTTTTTTGGGTGAAAATTCAGAATTTTAAAATATAAAAACCTTAAAATAGCTCTTCAGTGAGACAAAGATGAGGGGAGAGATAGATCGACTCAACAAGAACAAGTTGGTACTGAATGTTTATTGGGACAATTATCTTTGGCTATTTCTTCTTCCTTCAAGATGGAGATGAGTTTAAGTCAAAGCTCCAGGTAACATGTTCAATGAACTGATCAACAAACTCTACTGAATTTGAGAAAGAAAAGACAAGTCATTAAATCCAAGTCCAAATCTAAATTTCTCCTCAATGTTGGAGTTTAGTATTTAGACCTTAAAAAGAGAAAGGTCAAAATATAACCCTAAAACCAGGAATAATTATTTTCTTTATTCATTTCTACTAAAGAGATGTCAAAATCATACAGAAATGCATTCATGCAGTTTATTATCTTTAAACTTTTTTTACCTTTTTTTTTCTGCTCTAGGAATTTTTTTAATCATAACAGTGGTCCAAACAAAAAGGAAATATTTATAGAGCTGAAAAGTATTAACTCCTCTGCAAAAAGCCACTATGTGTGATGTAAAAACAAATTGCCAGAGTTATAACTAGGTATTTTTTGAAGCACCAAGATGGAAACAACATTTAAGCTGCATTTAGAAAGTTTAGCATTTTGTATTAGACACCTATTTTACTTTTATTAATGTATGGTGTTCCTCATTGTGATTGATACATAATAGTTGTTTACCACAAAATCAACAAATTCCACCGAGACCATTGTGGAAGAGTTTGTAGGAAAACATAATGTTAATGATGCTTTTGGAGGAATGTGCAACCAAATTTCCTTAACTGCCTCAGCAGTAAATGTGCATTAATGCAGGACCCCTCAGCTCAATATCTGTGTTATGAAAAAAAGCTGTTAAGGCCATAGATTTAGTCACCCATTAGGGAATTCAGGCAGTACACTTGCTGTCTCCTCTGCTGGGTCTGCCAGGTAGTCAAGAGCTGGACTCTGCTAGGAGTATGCTCCTATTCTGTTTCTTCTAACGCTTCTGATGGAGACTGCAGACAACAAATCTGTCTTCTTTTCTGTATTGTCTCAACATAATCTTTTTTTTGGTAGTAGATACTTCCTTTGAATTAGTGATGTTGCTGTAGCTACAATGATCTAGGGTGTAACGTAGATAAGATTTTAGGGAGAAGTAGACATTGCCTCTTTCTAGTAAATCAGTTACTGGACTAACTACTTCTTAACTTTCTGACACTTTTTGGTTTGTTACAAGATACTATCAATCCCAGCAAACTCTGTCCCTCTTTGGATGGGCATTAGCTAGAATTAAGAAAAGTTGTAGATCTTACCTAACTACAGAATGCAACTGGTAGGCCTTGTGCTGGCATCTCTGAAGAAAATGCATCATAAGGAAAAATAGCAATGTCAAAATAATGTGGACAGGAACTGAACATTCACTGAAACATTTGTATTATGGTGAAAATTTTGCGACTAGTCATATGAAGAAAAACAGCTTGTGCAGGTTTCTATTCTAGGCATTGATTGTACTAGAACCAGTAATTATTAACTTTAAAAAATCTTAACAAAATTTTGGCCCGGGATAATTAAATTATTGGAATGCGTAACAGAGTAGGTGGGAGAAGTTAATGCAAAGAATATATTGACACAAAACCTGAAAAAAATACCCATGTCTAGTTTTTTTAAAAGTGTGCGTATATATATATATATTTATGTCTTTGATATAATTTGCTACTAATATTGCATTAAAAATTAAATTAATTTATCACAATGTTACTGAATCTATTTACATAAAAATACATTCCATGATACTGCATGTGTTTGCGCATTTGTGAATGTGACAGGGACTGTGATAATTCACTAGTATAAATCAGGTGCCTGGATCCTATAAACACTTAGGAAGAAACTAAACTTTAATTTGGTGTATTTACAGATTTGAAAGGAAACTTTTATAAAATTCTTTGGTTTACACATTACCTGTCCTTTACAATCTATATATTTAATGATGCTTTATATGACTTCACAGTAAAACAGAGTTTATATAAACACTTCCAATTTATCAACGAGTATTAGAAAGTCCTGAAAGGCTGAATAGATTTAAATGACTTTCCCTTTGATATTGAGGACCAATGTATGTTTTCTGGATGTCATACTGGAGGATCATCTTCCATAAAACATAGTGACTCGGAAAGGTTCTGAGCTACATATGTGTGACTAAAACTTTAAAAAATACATTTTTGTATTTAATCTGGCAGTACAATCTTCAAGTTTGTGTGATTACAGGCAACCTTGGTGTGGACATGAGGCACTTGGTACCCAGAAAGTTTTCACCTTAATGTTCATAGCCTTTCCTGATGAGGAACAAATAAAATTGAAGCAGGATTTGGTTAAAATGCCTAACGAGACACTAGGATTTTTATGGCAACTAAGAAGATGCCCTCAGAAGTGTTTTGTAAGTGAAAGAAGGCACCAGGGATTTGATGAGAAGTAGTTATCTTCCTTACATTACCTTTCTTAGTAATCACTCTCAGGTAAAACAAAGACCCTAGCATAAAATTTGCATGACTCTCCACTTTATTCCTCTTTCCAAGTAAGAATCTTTTCTTTCTGGAGTGGAAGATTTTACACAGTGATCTGGCATGTGGAAAAATCTGAATCCAAACTAACCTATTTTACAGGTGGAAATAGCATTGAATTAGAATGTAATTTCTGATGTTACTCTTTAATTTAATAAAGCCCTAGTAAGTCCTAAAGAAACATTTGTTACTGCAGAGACTTAGACTAGTGTTATAATAAGGAGAAAGAACTGTAGAAGGTAGAGTTTGAGAAATCTGGACTGATCAGGCTCTGGACTTCAGCAGTGAAGCTGTGGCAGAAGAAATATATTTAACTTTTTCTTATACCCAAAATAAGTAAATAATAAAAACATTAACCCCATTCACCTCTCATTGGAAGGAACTGACCTATTGGTTTTCCTGATGTTTGCTCTGCTCCACTGAGGGAAAAATCCTGATCCATTACTAACTTTTACATTCTAAGACATAGATAGATATATATATATATATTTATGTATATACATATATGCAAATATAAACATATGGCTGCTCCAGGCTTTAATATGTGCCTTTGCTGAAAGAACTGTAAAATTAAAAACTGACAGCAGAGCACAGCAGTGCTCTGTAACATTTCTCAGCCCATCCTCAGGCTAGAAAAATGTAGAGGCTTCTCCACAGAGTGAAACTAGACCAGATGATGTTCATTTGTTTAAAATAATATATCCTTCTTAATGTTCCCTTCCAGTTATTCACCAGAAAGGAATTTTCAGTGAAGTAATAGCTATCACAAAAAAGGTAAAATGCCCTAAGTAGGTAGGCTTTTGTTGGCAGGACGTGCACAATTCTAAAGTGAATGCTTCCAAGCTATTTTCATAAGGGAATTCAGGACTCATTTAAAAAAACGAAACCAAAGAAATTATAGCATTGCTCCTTCATACCATTTAGTCCAGTGGTCACCTGAGACGTGAGTGAGAGAGGTTTATATCTTTAGTCTGAAGAAGAGGTATTTTGTACCCTGAATGAGAAGCCCAACTATTGGATTAACCATAGCTCTTCAATTAATTCCTATAAGAAGTCAGACCAGGGAAAATAAAAGGTAGGAATAACCTGGTAGAAATAAGACAAGGAATGAAGCTCTTCTAAAGATGCTGCAGTACAGCTAGGGTCAGAGGTGGAGGACCTTTAATTCCTGGAGTGGGAAATACCCTGGTGCTGCAGTGGACATCAATGCTTTTGCTTTGCTACATCTGCTTTGAGCTCGGGGAAATTCAGGTAAATTGGCATTGGCAATACAGCATGCCCATGGTACTACAGACTATTTGAGTTCTGTAGGTCATTACAATATTAGTGCCAAATAGCAATGTTTAGCTGCTTGAAGGCACTGGAACCTTAAATGGCAGAATGAATATCATAAATAGGTGGAAGAGGCTTGGCAATCAAAATATCATTTCTGTTTCCTACTCCTTTCCTGAACTGCACTGTGATTTTGCTGGAAGATCCCTGCTCTCCCACAGCTACAAGCAGAACTAATTTTTGTTTATTTCTAATGAACTGCTTTCACGTCCCTTGTTGACTGGACAGGGCCTAACTGGAGAATCCTTGTTGTAGATCTCAAAGCAGGGAGAAGAGAAGCTGTGATACCTTCCTCCTTAGCTTTTTGAATAGTTTTTTTGAGGCCTAAATTCCCTTATAAAATTAATCTCTATCTAAATTTTGCTTAAAAAGAAGTACCAGGTTAGAAAGAAACATCTTTTAAAATTGCCACAAGTTCTTTAAAAGTTTGAAACTTTTTATGCTTCCAATCATCCTTAGCTGTGTCTCAGCTGAAATATTAATGAGGTAATCAGTGTATAGAATAATTGGCACTGTAAATACAGTTTCCTTCTTTTGCTTTTTGACTCAAACTACATTTCAGAAAATGGTCACAATGGGAAATCACTCATACTTAAACCTATAAGTAGTCTAACATTTGCTATGCAAAGATGGGTAAATGTACAAAGAACATTTGTCTCCCTGTCCATGGCTTTTTTTGGAGGAATTTTTTTGGTGGTTTAGGGAGGGAGTTTTTGTTTTTTTAAAAAATTCGTTTGTTATGTCATTGGCCAGAAGTTTTTGGTAATCATCAGTACGTATACGTGAGTGGAAATCTGATAAAGAATCACAATAATTTGTTTTGGTGTTGGTACCCAGAGAATTGTCTGTAGGTTCATGTAGGCTTCACACATGTAACTTTTCTTAATTAAAGAAAAAACAGTCTCTCAGAGCACTTCCTACAGGCAGTATTGAAACAGACTTTATTCACTATTTATGAGACAGATCTGTGATCCTTCCTGTCCTTCCTTGTTATCATAAATAAGAAAGCTGGTGCCAAAGTTTTCATCAGTAAGCATCTGAAGTAAATTTCACTGAGATCACATTGCATTTTTACTTGTTCATACTGTTTCAACAGTTTGGAAGTTTCTGTAAGTCTTTACATGACTTAGATGTATTTAATATCTTCAAAATTTCTCTGCAATAACAGAAAGCTAATTTTTAAGTTTAAAACACAGTGAAATGCTGGAAATTGGATATGCAATTTTTGTGGTAAGTGTGTGGTTGTATTTTGATAAACATTCAGAAGTGTCTACAATTTCAAAGTCCTTAAATTTTTTTAATGAACATTTCCTTTCTTTTCCAGTACATATTCTTTTACATCTGGCATATTCTTTTACATTATTTTACGTTCCTTTACTTCCTGGCAGTTTTGCAAGGAAGATGTGAAGATGTGATTGTGTTGTCAATAAAATTTTTCACTGTATTCTTTTTGAATTGACTAAGGATCAGAAACAAATTTTTGCAAGTAGGATTTCTGTATAGAATCACAGAATCACAGAATATCTCAAGTTGGAAGGGGCCCATACCAATCATCAAGTCCAACTCCCTGCTCCTCGCAGGACTACCTAAAACTAAACCATGTGACTAAGAGCGTCGTCCAGATGCTCCTTGAACTCTGACAGGCTTAGTGCCCTGACCACTTCCCTGGGGAGCCTGTTCCAGCGACCGACCACCCTCTCAGTGAAGAACCTTTTCCTAATGTCCAATGTGAACTTCCCCTGATGCAGCTTCATTCCATTTCCTCATGTCCTATCGCTGGTCACCACAGAGAGGAGATCAGCACCTCCCCCTCTGCTGCACCCCTTGAGGAAGGTGTAGACTGCCATGAGGTCACCCCTCAGCCTTCTCTTCTCCAAGCTGAACAAGCCAAGTGACCTCAGCTGCTCCTTGTAAGTCTTGTCTTTGAAGCTTTCACCGTCTTGGTCACCCTCCTCTGGACACACTCTAATAGTTTGATGTCCTTCTTATATTGAGGCACCCAAAATTGCACACAGTACTTGAGGTGGGGCTGCACCAGTGCAGTGCAGAATGGGACAACCACCCCCCTCGACTGGCTGGCTACGATGTTCTCCCAGGTGAGAATCCTTCACATGCTCTTGTTTCATACAGTTGGTGATTGCCCAGCTCTCTAGTCTATCCAGATCAGTCTGTAAGGTCTCTCTACCCTTGAGGGAGTCCACAGCTCCTCCCAGTTTAGTATCGTCAGCAACCTTACTTAATGTACATTTGATTCCTGTGTCCAGATCATTTATAAAAACATTAAAGATCCCTGGCCTTAAAATTGAGCCCTGGGGAATCCCACTGGTGACTGGCCACCAGCCTGATGTAACCCCGTTTGCTACTAAATGGTACTACTGTTTGTGAAAGAATAATTTTACTCTGTAAAAAAAAAAAAATCCTACTTTTGATTATTCAGTATAATATCTGTTTGAAGCATGGTCAAGCTTGCAGGTCTTGCTAGTATGTCAAAGTCAGCAGGTCATACAGAAGCTGCTTTCTTGAAGCTGCTTTTCTGTAATCCATATAACTTTAAAGGTCTGGATAGTGTCAAAATTTCAGAGGAAATTTTACAAAAGTTGATGGTAACATCCCATTTGTTTCGCTGTCTTCTCTGTTTTATTTCCGAAATCTATGTTTTTCCTCTTGGGGCATCATTTGCACAGGAAGGAGTTGCGATCCTCTTTATCCAGAAGCACTCTCTGAGCAGTTCTCTGTATAACAAAATCCTACTATTTTGGATTCTCAGTGTTTTCACAGAGGGGAAGTTTTATGTATATATAAATATATATATTTGAAACTTTTACGAGTATAACTCTAATGTACCAGTTTTTACATGCAACAGTGCATTTTTGTGTTCACTTCAATTTATCTTTCTTAACTGGAATATAAAGTATGCCAACAAGGAAGGCTTTTATACCACCTGCACGTGGAAATATTTTGCCTGCCTAAGCTCCACTAGAACAATTTATGCCTTTAGATGATTCACCCGAACCATTGGAATCATCATGCTTTTATATAAATTCATTCATATTTTAAAAGGAAAACATCAATACAATGGTGTCTTATGAATTTTGTAGCACCCCCCAAAAGTAATCTGATGCTGCTCTTTTATCTCAGTTTTTATACTTGTTACTTACTCTGCAACTTCAACTTGACAATACATTTTTCCCCTTACATTATAAACTTTTTTTTTCTTTTTTTTTTTTTTTTCTGGTTACATTTTTAATTTGAAGTTTTCTTTGATTTAATCCAAAAAGTTCCTTTTCTGGTTACTAGATAACATTTTCCTACTAGATGTTTGGAAAATAACCCAGACTAATGATTTATCTCTGTTACATTTAATTTGAACATCCTAATTTTTTTTATTTTAATTTAATAAAAATATATGTTTTAGACCTTGGAACAACCAATTAATGACACACAATTAAGCACATGTGGATAGCATTGCCTGCTATGGAACTAGCATATATAGGAAAAAGCTTTTAATTGCTTTTCTATAAATAGTCTCCTTAATTAGCTTTTGAAAATAAATTTGAAAAAAGTAAGCAATTTAAAATGAAAATTCTGCTCTGTTCCTAAAGAAAATCTGGAAAAAAGAATCAGAAACATAGTGGGAATGTGAGGTCATGTAGAAAATTTGTGATGAGATGTTTGATGTGAAACAAATATATAAAATATAAATGTGTAAAATTACTTTAACAGAAAAAAAATTAGGCTCTTTGTCAGTTGATTGTTATTTAAAATTAACTTGGAAACCTACAAAGCTTTGTAACCAGAAAGACAGACTGCTTGGTTTTAAGTATTTTACGAAGAAACAGTAAGAAGCTTTCCTCCGCATAATTTCATCAAAGCCAAGATTCACAGCTTAAAACCGGCACTATTTGGTACAATAATATAATGCTGTGCTATTTACACAGACACTGTTGATATTCATGCATCAGTCCATGCAGAAAAGAGCAGCTTTTTTTTTGGAACATATAGTCTGGTATTGCACACTGTTTCCTCCTGTGTATTCTCAATATCCTGGAGAATCCACGGACAGAGACCCTAGTTCCCGTCAGATAAACATTTTATGTGACTGGCAAATCAGAAAATGTTCAATCACAAGGCAGCTATAAAGATGTTTTTCATCTCCAGTAACAGCAGGATGCTAACAGGAGTGCTAAGAAAACCAGGAAAAAAAAAAAAAAAAGAAAAAAAACCACAGGAAAAAAAAGGGAAAAAACCCCATTGATTTGTTGACAGAGGCCTAGCAGCTGTCACAGTAAAACACGGTTCTCTTGCACTTAATCAATGTCAGCCTCCAACCAAATCACTCTGCAGCCCAGATGAAAAGCAATCAAGAGGAACACCTTCATAAGCATGAAGCTTGCTAGATAGAGTTCAATGAAGTGTGTCGTTAAGCTTAGGCACTCCAAGTGTGATACATGACCCAAAAGCTAATCAGAAACTCTTAACCCTTTTGAAGAAGGCAACAATTATCTGTCCCTTTTAAAAATAGATTATATGGTCACATCTTCTTCTATAATTTTTAGAAGATATTATATGCCTCTTGGGTGTGCAGCCTTTTCCTCTGTAATAGGGTCATTAGCAATTACGGCTTGTTTCTCTCACAGTGAGCAACTACTTTAAGTGTATTTTATTTTTGTGGAAGGCAGCACAGGAAAAATGACTAATTTTGTTACCAGCCTTTCATAGTGCTTGCTGAGAATTCCTGAAGGACTAGAAGATGCTTTTCTGTTGTTTTTATTGTAGATCAAAAAATGCAATGTGTTGAAGACTTAAAAAAAGGATCTGTTGCTGCATTGTTTCCAAAGGTAAGTCAAAACACTGGTTTTGCATTGTAATAGACTGCTTGACAGCCCACCATGTAACTAACTTAAATTTCATGTTCACTTTTTTTTTTTAATTGACCAAACAGAGGCTAAAATAGATTCTAGAATTATGCTGTCAAGTTCATTCACATGAGACAGTAAATCAGACAGAGGGCTTTATTTTACAGTTCACTGAAGGGAATGGGCTTCATCAGCAGTCCTCATTCCATGCCACCAGCAGTGTGCACTGTCAAACTCTCAGTACTTGTAGCAATTAGATTTTTTACAGTACTATTATTATCGTACTGGTAAATTATATTATAAATGTGCTAGGAGCTCTTTCCATGTTAAATTAATACTGCATCTTAGAAAAAAAAAATATATTATTTATTGATAACCTTAGAATGCAGAGTTTGTGGCAACACATTGTATTTCTGATATACATGGTGGATAGGAGAAAAGCTCTTTTTTACTAGTCTTGTCTCATGCTAAATATTTCTGTTAATATGTACTCTACAGTCCCTTCGTAGTTGTCTATGGGCTTATGTTTTCCCAATCTCTCACACACTAACAGCCAGTAAACATGCCACTATTGATGTGTACTTGGATCCCTTCAGAATGATACAACTGACCTTTTTATTTATTTATTTTATAGTCTACTGGACAGCACATATTTCTGGCCTAAGTGTCTAGCTTATCCCTCATGTAGTCAGTGGAAATTGACATTTCCCTACTTTGCAGGTTAACCTAATGTTAATTAAAGCATGAGGGTGCACTCAGCCTTTGTATTTTCATGGATTTCATGCTATTATAAAATCAGGCCATTTCAAAATATGAATGCATATTTAAATTCAAATGTCAGACTACTGAATATGAATGCAAATAAGAGAGCACGTACATGGCTGTGTGTATATTGTGATTCAAGAGGGCTTCAAGAGGGATTCAGACTAAAATAGTTTTTGTAAATTTACCACCTAGCTAATAATCATATTTAAAATATACTATGTACAATATATGCTGTACCTTAACATACAATAGGATATGCCCATGATTCCGTCTCACTAGATTGATAGTAAGGCAGTGCTTAAATTGGAGATACAGCTTTGTCAGCTCACAGTAATTTTCTGACGTTCATTATTTGGAATCGTATTTTCTGAGTAGTAATTATATGTACTCCAAGAATTTTCAAGACATGTTCTTTGTTGACAATCTCTATGTAGAAAAATGAGAAATGCCTCTGTTATAAAAAGCTTACAAGTGGAACAGTATTTTGCGGAATTATGACTGTGTGGTTCATCTGACCTGCCCTCAGCTGTCCCCTGAGGATCCTGTATTGGTCACTACCAGAGACACAATACTAGTTTAAATGATCCCTTTGTCTGGGCAGGGGCCAGATATTCTAGTCAAAATATTCCTGTATGAATAAAAAGACAATTCCTTCTCCAAAGACCTAACAGTTTTAGTATAATAGCAGATTAGACAAAGGCATTCATCTGAAATCTGTGTCATTAAGGGAGAACTTTAAACATTTATGTCTGCCCTACGTCTCATAAGAAAGGTACATACTTGGCCAAAGCTCTGTTGAATTATCATCCTTGAAAATGATCAAAGACCCAAATAATTGTTAAAGAAAATAGAAGGATGTAACTGATGTTCATGTACTGTCAGTGCTGGCTAATTAATCTGTCTGGAGTTATCCCTCAGAATGGAGTTCAAGTGGGGAAACTCTGTTCAGGGCTGCAAAGGTTTTCTGACACTATCCTAGTGTGCGCAAATACTAGGTCAGTTACCAGTCAGTAGGCCAGGAAGCAGCTGCAATGCAGAATGTGCTAGAAGATTTCCCTTTACGGTTTAAATATTTTTTCTGTCATATTCAGGACTGATTCAAATTCAGCACCACTGAAGTTGATGAGATGTAGTCAATAGGTGATGGATTTGTTGCCAAGTTAGACAAAACCTGAGAAGCTCAAAATTTTGCTAAGTCTATGTAAAGAAAAAAAGCATTGGAAGATAAGGATAGGGAAAACAAAAATATTTCTGGTTTTACCTCAGGTGTAAAATGCCTCGAACAGTTGTGACAGACAAAGTGAAATGACTACCAGGTTGTGAAGGAAACATTAAATGCTGACTGGAGAGTAATTTCAATAGAAAGATGTTTTTTCTGTCAAGCAGAAACCTGCTATTGTAACAAATTCTCCCTGGTCAGATCTATGAGAAATCTGTATTATAGCTAAATAGGAAGCATTAACAAGGAGAAGCCTGTGTACTCTCTCTCTCTGTTCTCATATTGTAATCATGATTTTCCTTCCTTCTCTTGTGATTCTAGTGCCTGTGGGGATACTAAAAAAGCACAAAGTTATCTGAAATGACATGATTTTGGCAAACAGTGCATGTTATACATTGAGTTATGGGGCATGTGGTGTGAGTGTTGAGTGCCATTGCTTTTCTTGGAACAGCTTTATGTAGACAAAACTTTTCTGCAGTTATTGGAGCTCTGCGCAGGGTGTATTTTGCTCTGCAATGTTAAAGTACTGCTCACCTGTACTATTTGCTAGTGTCAGACTCTCTGAATGAACTAGGAGATATTTGAAGTGTCACTAGGAAGAATACATGTAAGGTTGTATCATGATCCAGAAAAAGCTGTAGACTGAATGGTTTTATTTCTCCTGCTAACCTTTATCTGCTGTACAGCCTTAGGCAAGTCATTTTGCTTCTCTGTTCCAGTCCTATTCTGCATTGGTCTTGGACTGTAAAATCATTTTTGAGCACATAGGTGCAAGGACTGTCTTCTGCTGCTTATTTTTGCAGCATCTATCTGAGTTGGGTACTGTAGATACAACTTTTATATTGATAATATGCTGCCTGTTCACCTCTTAGACTAAAGGTATGCATATGCAACATATGCAACATATGATGAGTTCAGTAGGATCTGGAGCAGGGTCCTTTCCTGAACAAGTTTTTCTCAGCTGGGAGTTTAAAATATACTGGAGGGAAATAAAGCTGCTTCCAGTAATAGACTCTAAAATAATTTTGTGACTTCATTTCATGACATGAAGCTACACAGCACATCATAAATTTATTTCCCAAAGTCTAGGATTTATGTCTGCTTTACATCCACATCACATCATAATGCGATGCAGTTTGACACACCATAATTTGTTTTTAATAATACATTATTTCAGAAGCTGGGAGAGTGTCAAGCTTTTGTAGGATTTATTTATTTATTTTCCATGCAAAATTAGTGACTGCTCTGATATTACTGCAAGTCCAAATTAATCCAGTTATTCTGTGATTCGGTAGGATGTGTGGAATTGTGTTTAGAATTTCCTGGTTTAAAAAAAAAAATGTTTCCACAGGAAGACAGTGCTATCTATCACTGCATGCTTTGTAGTTACAGTTTGTTTAGTGCAAATATTTCACCACAGCAGCACATGCCACATGGTTGACTGAATAAGATGAAGGAAGGGTTTAGGTTTTTTTGAGTTCTTGCCTGCAAACATGCACAAGCAAATATAAATATAAAACTGCAAAATAAAGTATAATCGTATTCTTTCTAACACCATTCATATTTTCCCAATCTGTTTAATATTTCATCTAGTGTATGAATGCCCCATGCCCTTTTTCTAGCTGGTCCTTTAATCTTTTAATGGTATGCCTCAGCAGTAGCTTTTGTGTTAAAAAGCTCATAGTACAAATGGCTAGTAGTCCACAACAAGTTTTATTAGTTACTAGTATTTCCCTAAAAATTATCATATGTATTTATATTAAAAATATAAACTTGTTTTACTGTTTTCGTTTTTTGCCTTCTCCTTTCTCTTTCTCCTCATTCATTCATTCATTCATTCAAACTCTTTCTGGATTTTTTCACTAGATTATCTTATCTTTTATTTTTTGGTAATGATGTTTATTATACTTACCTCTTTCAAGTGCTACTACCAGCAACAGTATGAATGTTTTGCAACATCGTCTTAAACTGTCCTCATTAAAGAAAGAAAAACCTAGCAGTTGTTTTCTTTGAGGAAAAAAAAAAAAACAAAAAAAAAACAACAAAAAAAAACCAGAAGAGGCTTGAAAACTTAGCTAGCTCCTTTATAATGATAATTTGAAAGAAAAAACCTTGTGGGATAATACTTGAATGAGAGCAAATTCATTATTCTTGTTGGTTTTCTGGGGAACTAAGAGATATTTTACTATTTTACCTTTCTCTGTGAGATTTTTTTGCCAGGTAAGACATTCTAAAGCCTTTCTTGTAATGTACATTTCTCAAGGTTTTATTTTTGTTTAGATTTAACAGACGATGCTTGATACTTTATGCATCTGTGGCATATGGTACTCTTCAAATAATATGGCTTTTATCATCCAGGAAAATGTAAGCAAGAAGTTTGAGTGGGGTATAGGTAATACTGAGTTATGTTCTTGCTTTAGCATAGAGATATCTTTGCTTTAAAGCTTAGTTAGGAATTGTCCTGAAGTCTTCTCAAGGACAATGGGTTGCCTCAGAGAAAGGTGAACAGAAACAAAGAAAACATCACTAACTTGTGGCAGCTTTAAATATTTCAAGGAAAAGGGAAGTATATGATAATGTGATAAACTTTCAGAAAATGTGTTTGGAATTTCCAGGGCAGGTTCCAGGTAAAAGAACTGGAACATTAGTTCCAGGTAGATCAAACCTGATTCCCTTATTCTCATACAATTCTTGTGGCGAATTTGTGACTCCTTTTCTGTACTTTTGCATAGCACTTTAGTAATACAGGCAAGCATCTGCATAAGCTAAGTTGAACAGTGAACTAGTACTGTGAGATTTCTGAAAAGTTTCTCTTTGTTTTCAGAAGTTAAATATAAAATCCCTTTGTTTCTCTTCCTTCTTCACTTTTGTTACTTTCTATGCTTAACTTCATTTATACTGCAATTACATAAAAAATGGGACCTATGTCCCATTTTCAAAAATAGTTTAGGAACTGAACTCTAATAGAAAAATAGTAGGATTTAACAGCTCAGATAATTTTAAACTTAATATTCAGGCTATTAAGGAACAAAGAGTCCTATTGAAAATTTCACTCTTTTTTCAGCACTAAAAGCTTGCATAGTTTTACTCACCATTAAAACTAATAAATTCTGACTTACGGTTTACTACAGTTCTCCAATTAGTCTGCTTAGTAGCTGATGACAGGTTTAAGGGCAAATATCTTGTGACCCACTGAAGCCTTATGACAAAGATATGTTAAATGTATTGCTCCTTTAATTCATCACATGGACACCTCTTTGTATCATGCTTATATTTGTGTGGATGAACATCTAGTGGGAATAGTTTTATAGCAATGCTGTGAAATTTTCAGTCTAGACTGCACTCATGCAGTGTTTGGAGGTGAATGCAGAATTTTGTTTGGTCATCAGAAGTGATGAATTCTCTTATTTTAGCAATGTTGCATGTAGAAAATTATGAATAAAGAAGTGATTGGTGTATCAATAAGAAAAGGAAAAATAAACTGTGTAGGTGTTGATGCTGTGGACTTTGAAATAAAACTAGGAAATGTACATATATAAGGAAAGTTTTAGCCCAGACTAACTTTATTCTCTTGCTTCATCCTGTCAGTAGCCTTTTCCTAATTCTAAATTATTAAATACCTAATTAAGTATAATATACTAGTGAAAAATTATATCTTGATGAAAAATATAGCGTCCAATTCTGGTGCTTTATCAGTGTGTCATGAAATTTACTTTCTCATCTGTGGCAGAAGAGAATCTGAGTAAGCACAGGACAACTGAAGGAAGAATTTCTCAATAGAAATTCTTTTGTTTCATGGGTTGGTGCTTTCTTGCTAAAGGTATAAAGGCAATGTGGAGATTTTGCTATCAGTTCTGGCCTCAATGTTATATTGGAGCTGACAGAAGCAGGGGTGTTAGAGTTTCATTTATTAAATAATTAACTTTTTGGTTAATTAAATCATTAATTGAAGGTGCACAAACAGAAAGAGATGAAACTGACAGGAAAATCTTTTGTAAACACTTCAGATAGATAGTGCAAAACAACAAAACACTACCAAATTCTCTTTCAGAGTTAACAGATTTTTCTAGGCTCAAAGGAAAACAGGTAAGGAAACAGGAGCATCCAGGACCAAAACTAACCAGAACCTTTATTTGGTTATGACACTGTACTCCCTTTGACAAGGCTATACATACATTTAGAAAAAGTTACATTAGTTTATTCTGCTCACCACTGACAACACTTCCTAAGGGACATCTTGCAAGCACTGGACCCAGTTAAGCCTGATGAGAATGTTACATGTAGTAAATCCAAATATAGGACCACTGAAAACCAAAGACAGCAGGGGAGCTGGAGGTTCAGGCATGCTTGAGCAGTAATTCTCCATGAAATCTTCTTGATTATCCTAAATGCTTAACAGCCTTGTACTTGATTTCTTTTGTACAGCTCTTAACGTACCATTTTCTATATGAAATTGCAAAGAACATTTTCAGTAATATGTATCAAACGGATACTTTTTGGATAGATGGTTCTCAGTCGAATCATTGGGGAAAGTGACATGTCAGGCTCTGACAGAGCTCAATTAATGCTTAGATGTTTTTCTGCATCACAGACTAAATGAGTAAGGAAATACTGTTTCACCCTCCATCAAGCATCATTAACAATACAGTCAAAAGAATTTTACACAAAATCTCCTTTGTCTGGTCCTTTTCACTCACAGGTCTTTGAAGAACTGTCTTTAATGGTGGCAGCTACCTTGACATTTATATGATTTCTTTGGATAAATAGCAGGCTTCAGTATACATTGTTGTTGACTCTGCTTTCAGTGAGCTCTATGTATCTTTAAAATAGATAACAAAGAAAAATCACTCACTGGAAATAAATCTAACCATTAATTCTTCCAAAGAAATACATACACATAGATGTTTACTTAGTGTAGAAAGCTGTCACTGAACAAACCCACAATTGACTTAAACCCCAGAAAAATTGTTCATTTTCCTCAGGAAATGGCAAAGAACGTGAAAATGAAGACCTTGTCCAAACGCAAACCCACTTGCAATGAAGTGTGAATTCCAATAGATTAAAGGAGTGGTCTGGCAAGCTCAGCTTCAAACAGGTTTAAACAGCAGTACCTAGATTTTATTGTTGGATTTAAAATGTGCTCCCATAGACTTAGCAACCTGATTAGACCTGTGTTTTCACAAAGCAAAACAGCTATTCCAACACACTAATGTGAGAGCATTTCTGCACTAGTGATTTTGACAGAGGGCTTATAAGCAATGTGAAAAGTTCTTGTCACAAATATATTTATTAATTTACATATCCCACTATTTTATGCTTCATATATAAGAATAAGACATTGAAATCTCTAAATGCAATGGCTTACTGGGGAGGAAAAAACCCCAAAGGAACGTGTTCAACACTGCAGTCAAATCTTATGTACTCTTCCACTTTAAGAAGACAAAAAGAATTATATATAGTGTTGCAAAATCATCAGGGTTGCCTTGAAATACCATGTATGTTTTGACCAAATTTCCATTTTCACAAGATGCTACAGAAAGGCCTTTTAACATACAATTACAATTAGCAGTGGTCATTCGAAACAAATTTCCTAAAGTTTTAAAAGTTTTGCCAATGCAAATATCTAGCAAGTCCACTTAGGAAAGTATCTTGTATTACAATTAAAAAATAGGGTTTATAAAAGGGTTAAATAAATAGGACTTTATAACATGGGATGTTGTCCCACTAAATATGTTTGTTTAGTTTGAATGAGGATAAAAAAGACTAAAGGAAACTCAGTTTCAGCAAAAAACCCAAAAAACTTAAGCAGTACAATTTAAATTATTTTCGATATGCCACAACTTCCTGAATTAATTTTAGCATGTAGATGAGGAAAATAGGAGGAATGTTGGGAGAAGAACAGGTGGAAGGAGGCAGGTAATCATCAGCATCCTGCTCCTATTTTAGAACAGTGAGTGTAATTCTGAAGCATGCCATCCCATTTCCTCAAAAACTTCTTTCCTAACTCTTAATTTAAGAAGAAGTTATTAAGCAGAAAAACTAGATATTCGTTATAGATACATAGGACTATGGTATCTTACATCACATTTTGAGAGGACGGTTTGTCTGTAGGTACTTTTGATAGGCAATGGATTTTGGAAAATAATTGGGGACTTAGGGAGTCTGAGGGAGAATGCTTCAAGTGTGAGGAACAAAACAATACATTCAAGAAACTAAGAGGTGGAGAAAAAAGATGAAAAAGTAAAAATTCAGGAAACTACTGAATATTTTCTATGACTTCATGTGGAGAAGATTGCAATGAAAAAAATTTACTTTAATGGACTTTCCTGAGTTTTGTACTGATATGACTGAAGGCTTATAAGAGCCTGGGTGAAGTTTCACCAAACCAAAATTCTAAAATAAGTAAAAAACTCTGCAAATTATAATGCCACATTTCAGCTGGAGTCACTTAGGATACACATTGGTAAGTTTTGCACACTCTGTGTGTGGAGGATAAGAGGGAGACAGGAGGGGGGAATGCAAGCTGGTTACAAGAGTGGACAATTTTACATACTATCCACACTGTACATTCATGAGGAACACAACCAGAAGGATGCTCTACTGGTCAGAAATCTGAGGACCTTAAGCAAGCAAAAACCAGCAGACTGACTTTCACCTAACAGCTAAACAGTTAAGATGAATTGGGAGGGAAGGAAGAAGAGAAGGAAGACTGATAGTTTAAAATATACTGGGGAGGGGAAGAAGAAATGTTTGAAATGAAGGCCTTTTTTTGATTCTTTTAACAATATTGCACTAGTGTCAGAAAGTGTCAATATTAATGTCAATCTTTCCTCTTATCTCCTATTGTTTGACAGTTTGACAGGTTTTTTGTTCATAAATTAGCCTATAGCCTGGTCAAATGTATGCAGCATTAAATCAGTGGAGGGACGTTGTCTTTGGCAGTTTTTGCATGAGCTAGAGGGAATCTTAAATACTTTCTCAAATTTGATATGCATGTACTGGTGAATGTGACTGTCACTTCTTTTTGCATTGGGGTTGTTTGGTTGACTGGTTTTTTAGATTTAATTTTTTTAAATAACAGTAATTCCACACAGTTTAAGCTTGGCTTATCTTTGTACTGTACTAAGAAAATCCTTAAAACAATACTGAAAATATCACCAAATTATTTCTTTAGATAAGGTTATGTGTGTTGTCTTATTTTCTGTGTTTTTTTTAAATATACATTTGTTTTATTTCAAATATGGAGTGGAAATTTGTATGTGTTCCCAGATATTTGTGATTTAGTCTTGAATTTCTACAAGAATATTTCAGGTTATTCCATTTAAGACTTGGCAAGGTTTGCCTATGGTAACCTGGACTCGTCTGAACTGGACGCTACAGCCCCTGTTCTAAACCAGGAATAGAATTAGCTAACTTTTTTAACTGTAAATTTTGAAGCCATGAAGATGCTGCTTCCAGATGTGTGATGTACACAAGTCTTAGAATGAGCTGACTGTTCCTGCACTCATTCATGCAAGTTTTGTTGAATCACTGGGGCACTCACTTGTATGCTTTGCTCGATTAGTACCTTGGAAAATACTCAGTGTTCCTGCAGAGTATACAAGACTGAGCTCCACTCCCGAACAGTAATGACTTCGTGTCCCTTGATGGCGCCTCATGTCCTTTCCTGGACTTAGACTCATCTCATAGATCACTAAGCATTTAAGAGAGGGAAACTATGTTTTGTTGTTATGCTTAGTATTTCCTATTATACACAGTTTTGTATTTCTGAATTTGCTGTTCATCTGGGGCATTTTAGTATCTGGTGTCTAAAAGACAACTATAGGTATAAACATGTACATCAGGATAACTGAATGCTGTGGTCAGGCAACTCGGTTAGAAATGAGATGATTCCTTTAGCCACAGTTTAGGTTTGGCTAAGGTGTTGTTATAGTTAAGCTAAGGGATGGTCACCAATTTTTCTGAAATTAGCTTCTAGTGTTTCTAGAAATGGCATATCTGTTTTCAGTACCTTCACAATCTTCCAGAAAAGACTTCCCTGATTGATAGAAAAAAAAATTTGTTAATTATTCTTTCTTTGTATTATTGGCAACATGAAGCAAGCGTTTCACAAACTCTTCAGTTCGACATTCATTTACTTGAAATAAAATTTTAAAATTACTTCCTTACCTTTAATATAAAAGAGTGAATATTAAGAAATATCTGTTAGGGTAATTTATGGTTGCATTTTCTAAGTGACTCATGTTAAATAATTTACCTTGTATTGTTAAAGTTAATGCAGCTAGCAGGATTTTCTTGCTTTGGAGTTTAATAAGATTTGAAGTGCTCTGTCCCTTAAGCCAATGGTTCCAATTACAGTGGGGCAAAAAAACGCATTTATTACAAGCTGGGGAAAACATCTTCCAAATGCTGAAATGTTAAGTTTTGCTGTTTTTAGGATAAAATCTTCAGATACTCAGTACAAGAAACTGAGAGGGACATACATGCTAGACATGCCAGATCATTCTGTCTTAGCTCAGGGATCCCCTGTGCTGTGTTGGTTTGTATGATGTGTAGATGACTCTCTGTCATCAGTATTGAGCTCCTTTCTTTTTGGGGGTATTGCCTAGATTTTTCACTTGGTGTTCTTTCATACAAAGCTAGTTTCTAACCATTCTTCCAGTAAGTTAAGTGTTCTAGGAAGAAGATGGTGTCTTTTGTGGGATTTGTTTAAAAAAAAAAAACAAACCACTTCATTTTACCCTGTAAGTAAATACCAGTTTTTAAAAAATGCTGTTGTTTCCCTAACTTTAATGTCAGTGATGATCCAGAAGGCAGTTCTAATTTTGAAACTTGCTTTTTCTTGGCTTTTTTTGGTTTGTTTTTTTTTATAATCCAGATTTTTTCTAGTCAGAGCTGTTAAGCTTTAGGCCAAATGAAATAGATGGATATTATTTCTTTTTCTTTTCTTATTTATAACACCTCTCATGAAAAATGAATATGCTATGCCATTTTGTTCTCATTATAGTCTTAACATTGTATTAAAATAATGAATGTTATGCTTTTTTTGCGTGTTCTTTCAAGCTTTGTAACAAGACTGATACAGAACTCACATTCCTTATCTCATTCCTGTTCCAGAGGACTCAGTTCACATACAGATTAGCTTTGCATCAGGTTATATTAGGTTTGCTAGTCATATTATTTCAACTACAACACAGATTATTTTTTCAAAATTCAGATGTAAGATCTTGCACATCAGATAAAGCAGAGCCTTTGCAATACAGTTATAGACACTGTATGCCATCTGCCATTAAATATTTTTAGCTTTCAATTTGCATATGGAGAACTGGATACAGTCAATAATTACAGTTACTCATTCAATACCCTTGCAAACCTGTAATGATGCGAAGTATCCAAAGATGCAACTATGCATTGAGGTAGGCAGGTATTTGAGGTAGGCATGGACACTTGCACTTTTAAGACATCATTCTTAAACTATCTCTCCAAAGAACATTTTATCAAAGAAAAAAATGGTAACATCTGGGACCCAAGCAGCTCTGCTCAAATCCAAGCTCCCTGACTTCAGATGGTGAACCCAGACAGTGAGTCCAGAGGAGGGCAACGAAGAAGATCAGGGGGCTGGAGCACCTCTCCTATAAGAACAGGCTGAGACAGCTGGCGTTGTTCAGCCTGGAGAAGAAAGGGCTCTGGGGAGACCTTATAGCAGCCTTCCAGTACCTAAAGAGGGCCTACAAGAAAGCTGGAGAGTGACTTTTTACAAGGGCATGTAGTGATAGCACAAGGAGTAATGGCTTTAAACTGAAAAAGCGTAGATTTAGGTTAGATATAAGAGAAACTCTTCACTATGAGGGTGGTGAGGCACTGGGAGGTTGCCCAGAGAAATTGTGGATGCCCCATCCCTGGAAGTGTTCAAGGCCAGGTCAGATGGGGCTTTGAGCAACCTGGTCTAGTGGAAGGTGTCCCTGCCCATGGCAGGAGGGTTGGAACTAGATGATCTTTAAGGTCCCTTCCAACCCAAACCATTCTATGATTCTGTGATTTAAGAGCCATTTTAATAATGAAGGTAGATAGTCAAACTCAAGAAAGCAGTACCAGGAGAACCTGACACTATTTCTAAATTAGCTGGATGACTTTTAAATACATTTTTATGTATTGCAGAATCACAGAATGGTTGAGGTCAGAAGAGACCTCTGGAGGTCATCTGGTCCAACCCCCTGGTCAAGCAGGGCTACCTAGGGCCACCATGTAGCTGGTCATCCTATTAAATGAATAAAATTATTAAATACTAAAACATAATTCACCATGCAGAGTATGGAACTAACAATAAACTAAGTGTAGTTTCTTGAAGTTTGAGAATGTTAATTTTTATAGGGAGTGTTATTCCATCTAGTAATTAAATGATCTTGCTTTGTGGTATTGTTTGAAACAATATTTTGTTAAAGAGTCATGCAATGAGCCAGGTGCAGAACTCTGGATGTTTTTATGTTCAATGGAGAGAGCATGGAATCTGTAGCCTTTTAGCAGAACATTTAAAGAGGTGAAGACAAGTCTGTCATATAACTCTAGATAATATATGTTAAGTGAAGTTAATGTACAGTCATAGTCATGGTAAGTAATGGGAATTGTTTTCCCTAGAATAGATCATATGTTTTTACATTACAGAAGTGGAACTATCCTGGAATACTGAAACCATGTAATTTGACGTATAGCATACACAGCATAAAATCAAGATAAAACATGAACAACAGTTGTCACAGAGAAACCTGTATTTCAGCTCCCATATATATTTTAATGAAAATGCTTAGGAATTCCAGAAGCCAGAGTTTGGCTACTGCCAGGTGAATTGGAAAAATGAAGATGGATCGCAGTAAATTAACCACACAGCATGGCTCTAATACAGTTTCAATTAGAGCATTATCTTCTGCACATGGGTTGAATAGACTATCTAGGCTGGCTTCCTCTGGAAGTTCTGCTTCTATGCCAGGCTCTTGTTTTAAGGCTTAAATTGTGATTAAATAAACTATCCCAGGCAAGAGCCAGTCCTTAACTATACTGAGCCAGAGAAGCCTTGGCAACTAACAGCAATACTAAATGTCAAACTCTCTTTGTTTCAAAGGGGAGATACCTGCTACTGGGGCATTCCTGCAGCACATTACTTCCAACTCTGTGCTGGCTGGTGAGGATACAGAGAGAAGAGCAGCAGACCTGGGACTGTTACTTTGGCTGCAGAGAAGAAAGAATGCTCATAGTTTGTTAATCTTCTGAACCTGTACAGAAAGCATCTCTTTATCAAAATATTAAAAATGCACAGCATATAGAGTTATTAGGGTCTCTCCCCTCACACTGGGGAGACGTTTCTAAGGTGGCAAATTCAACTCATGAAAAGAAAAGACATCAGTTACCTTTGGAGTTGAATGCATATAGTATGGCCTTTCATTTTGTGTTTACAGGCTGTGTTTTCCTTATACTCTGTGACTCATGCCACACACAAGATGAATGATATTCAGTCAGAAATTAATCTATAGTTTCCTTTTTCCTTTCCCCTCCTTAGCTCAATGTGTAGCCCTTGGCCATCTTACTTAATGCCTTTCAAACTATTTTCCAAAGGAAGTATTACTTACTTAAACATGGGCTTTCTTCTGACATTTGCCTGTAGAGTATTTCCCCCAGATTAACTTGTCTTTGAAAACCCTGTCCAAGTCAAAGGAGTTTGCTATCACATTTTACAAATGGGAAGAGACTAGTAAGAGAGCTTGAAATCAAAACTATCATCTACACTAGACTCACAAAATTTGTGACATAGAGATTTTTTTTGTTTGGTTGGTTTTGGGTTGGTTTTTTAGAGTGCTTATTATTAGAGTGCACTTTGAATATTCAAGTACAGTTTCTGTTGACTTCATCTGCCTCCACGGACCAGCCTTCTCAAAGGAGATATCAAAGTCTTGAACTGGGCACTGAGAAATGAGGAACTCACAAGTCAGAACTGATGCTTCTGAACTATTAGTATTCAAGAAAATGCAGGCATCAGTAGTCCAAAGACAGAAGCAGATTCCCAAGTTCTGCATGTAGTCGTTTTCATCATGAAAATAATATTTCTCATCATTAAATCCATCACTATAAGGAAAAGTTGTTGAAAGGAGTTCTCTAAATGTTGTAGAAATGAAAGTCTTAAACAGTGCACAAACAATTATTATAAGGGAAGGTCATCGTTACTTTTAACAAGATCCTTGGCATGTTTTTGAAAAGGAGTTAGGACATGATTGTCAGCGATAGCAAAGAATTGTTTGATATTCCAATATATCCCTCCAATTCTGTGTTCCAACTTACAGCCATTGTCATATGTCCTAAGAAATAATAAATACAAACGGGACCATTTTGTGATTTCTAAATCCATTAAAATCTATTGTTAGTATCATTTTTTTTTATTACTTAGATCTCTGCTGTAATTTGCTTTTCTCTTTATGTATATATACAAAGTAAATAGAGCATATCTGCCTTAAATGCTCTTTCAAATTGATAGATTTTACAAGTAGTATTAAGAATACATCTGTGAAATGAACTGTAACTAGAATATTTTTCTCTAATAAGATCCTGAAAGAATGATTAAATACAGCTATTGACATTTCCTTTTGAAGTTTGTGTTGAGAAACATCTTTCTGATATAAAAATGTTATATAAATAATCAATGTACTGTATTCCCTTTGTGTTTAATTGCTTGCAAAACTTTGGCATTAATGAAGTATTAAAACAGCAAGGTTTCCCCTAAACTGCAAATGTTCCCTAATGCAAATGTTAAATTATTTGCAACAACTGAAACAATATTCTTTGATCTGAAACTGTGTAATATGGTTATGTTTAGGAATCCTTCAACCTTTTGCCAGTATTTAGCTATTACTTGAAAAAATTTCATCTGAAATGCATCATCTGCTTTTGGTCTTGATTTTCTTGTCATCATCCCATGCAATGCCTGCAGCCTTTCGCATTCTGTACTTTAACAGTTCCCTGGACTATTTCCATGCCTTGAAGGGTCTGTCAAGAGATTTTATTGTGCCAAGATCATCTTCTGGACTGCATTTGCCTTTAAAATACCATGATAGTAAACAAAGCTGCATGTAGAATTTGTTACCTTTCAATATTCAGTCAATAGGATTAATAAAAAAGCAGTTACAGTTTAAAATCTGGCTATATGTAACAGGATATGAATTAAAGCTCAGCTAAACTGGGTGGTCATTTTTGGATGATGAAGTATCAGGAGTGGATGGGCTTAGTGCTGAATCCTCTTTCATTAGTCATTAATGAATATCAGGTGCTAAAATTTAATCTGAAGTTATAGGGAGTAAAGTTTCAGAAATAAAAAAGTTTGATAGGTTTTTTCTTAGTTGTTCCACTCGGTGCCTTGCCAGTGCTTCACTGATGATGTATCTTTCCTATCACAAGACCTCCAATATTCCATTTTGAACAGTTACACCAAATATCAGTGTCAGTAATGTCTTCTTTAACTTTTTCATACAAACAGTAATCAAAAGTATTTTTTTAATGCAGACATTGATTTTGGCCTTGTGAACTTTGATATTTCTCTGGCAAGAGAAATGTCTACATTGACATCTCACATGAAAGTGCACATTATGCATCACACACATGCTGTATACAGGTAAATAACTGCAGACTTTATTATTTCTAATATTGTTTTCATTTTTCAATGTTTTGAATATTCTTTATAGAATGAAACACAACCAAAAAACCCCCACAATTGCTACCCTACTCTTCTTCCATGTGTATCATTCTCTCCTCCCTAAAGCATACAGTGGCTTTTATATAAGTAACTGAGTTTGCAGCAAATATGCATGCCATGCAGGTTCCTAAATTGTACCTTATTTGATAAGAACACTTGCAATTTGAAGACTAAGCCTGACCCTTCAGTAATTAAAAAGATTTTAAAGTAGAAGAAATTGTAGGAAAACCACTTTCTTAATGCTTGTGACCTGGCGAGCAAAAAATGTTTTGCTTTCCCTGTGGTTTTATAAAAATTGTCAGAACACTGTAGTTTTAAGAGTTCAAAGACTTCAGAGGCTGAAAACTGAAGAGGAAGTGGTAATTGCCTAATGCTAAGTAACGTATTAAAAGCATATGAGAGGTTTTAAAGTGGCTTTGTGTAGAAAATAATGAGCTACAGAACTGCGTATAGCAGTAAATTGCCAAAATTGTGATGTTCTAATACTGGCTTTACAACAGGTTCTCGTTCTGAATCAGTAATGTTCTCTTTGTCTTCCTTTCGTTATTTTTAAAATATGTGACACTATAATTTCTGATAATATACCTTGGTAACTCAACAAAGGCTGCATGCCCCTGCAAGAAGCCATGCCTTCTCATTCTGCAGAACTGACTGAAGGGGGTGCTTCCTATGGGCTTTGGAAATTCTTCAGAAACTCAACTGCCCTGTAGAGATTACTGGTTTTTTTTCCCAGTGAAGAGCATTAAGGAGTGGTCATTTCATGTCATATCTTTGGCTGATGTAAATCCTTTAAATTTAAAGTAGTGATGGCAATTTAAAGCAGAAAATGCTCATGCGTATAAATAACTTTTCTCACCTGTTTCCCAAACTAACAGAAGATTTTTGAAAATCTTAAAATAACACTTCTCAGATATAGATGACATTCATGAAGCCTATGGACTAATTTATAAGCCTGGCCTTAAACACCATGAAAACTTCTGTGATGTACAAAACACTGCCTTTTTTTACCTAAGACCCCAAGAACCACATTTTCAAAAAATAAACCATAATGGGATTAGATAATTTTAAAAGGCCCAGATCAACAGAAATTTTAATCATGTTTAGTTCCAGTCTTATTTAGTGTTACAATTCCAAAAATATTTATCATATATGTCAATTCGTCTGAGATCAAAGGTAAGCACATGAATGAATGTTTTGTTGAACATGGCAGGCTTAAAGGAACTTAATGACTTAATGGCTTAATGGCCATACCTATTTCACAATTAATTGATAAAAGTTTACTTCTGACTCTTGGCTTCAGTGGAGCTCTCCCAGGTCCTATTGTTCAAGGATTTATAACTAATTTTGTTCACCTGTTTTTAATGTTTCTTGTTTAGCTTTGTTCATATTTTGTCTTGTTTTTCATCTAGGTAGCAATACAAAACTGATTTGTCTTGTGTATTAAGTTGGTTAAGTTACTGTGGAATATATTTAATAAATGTCCATTGCAATCCAACACTTTTTAGCATGTATCACCAATTACACTCCCACTGAGTAACTATGTATTGAGTACAATTCTATGGCTATTGAAATTAACTGGCAATAAGTATACACAGGCAGAGCTGCTTAGAACCTTCAACATGAGACTAACTAATCAAAAGATTCCTATTTGTGAAAATCAAAATTTTGCAGGAAAATTTCAAGTTTCAAAAAAAGATCTTTAGGGGAAATAATTCCCTAAACCTAAGATATTTTCTTTTTAATTCAAGCCAAGGCACTAGAGAGGAAAGCCTCTGTGATGGTGAATGAAGTAAAGATTAGGTCCCTCAGTGGGAATGCAACCACAATGTGAGAAAAACCTAGTGCGAGAGAGTGCAGGCACCTGAATGTGAGTTTCCCACTTTTTCAGTGAACACACTGGGCACTCTGACAGTCTCTCATGCTTTTCAAAGTCCTTTTTGGTGTAGTTGATGTAGTCGTAGTACTTTTTACATTTCATTACTGTTGTAAAAACAGGAAAATGTGGAGGTTTTCCTTCAGTTTTGGAAGAAATTAACCCATCCATGTTTTGCAGTCTGTGGTGATCTTTTCTTTTTGTTTAAGTAGGGGCTAGTGTACTTGAGAAAAAAATTTTTAATTTTATTTCATTCCACGTCATTCTAAATATATAGTGGGCATAAGTTTCTCTCCTTAGTATGTTACCACTCAAGATACATACGACAAGTTTGGTTGTATGCCCTAATGAAATATAATGTCTTATTTTAGTGTCTTGTGACTGATTAATTTTCTTAAACTTAGTTTATTTTTGCTTTTTTCCAACTATTCTGAAGGACAGCAGATTGATGTCTGCCAACTAAGATGCAGTGGCAATGTACACTTGCGGTTGTCAATAACTGAATTACTCAAATTGTCAATTCAAATAGGGAGGATTCAGTTTCAAATGCTTGAAACGATAGTGTTTAAGGGGGAAATTCTCCTTGGATATCCTATTTCTGCATACAGATCTTTGCTCTGTACTTATCATAACCTTTTCTTCCCCAGTGTTTTAACAAATTATGAGAAAATTCTCTGTGTATTGAGAATCCTTTGCCTTATATGCATCTGTCAGCTATTGCAGGCTCCTTGATGACAAGATATATAACAAAACCTTGCTTATACTTGAGATGTTTTCCTTTTTTTGTTTTGTTTTTATTATTTCTACACTCTTTCATTAATTGTTACTTTCTGTATTTTTGTAGTTTCTTTACTTTTTCTTTTTCTTTTGATTGCCAGAGATGATGAGTGGGGGAGTACTTGAGGGATATCAAGCTTTATTAGGACTTGGTTTGACACAGCACTGTGATGCCAGCACTGCAAATGATTGTAAAGCACTAGAAAATCTAATCTTGCTAAACTTTGAGTTTCAGTATCTGAATATAAGACGTATCCAAGTTACTTTAGCAGCACAAATGTCATTACTTCCAATCAGGTTTTATGTTTGTAATGGAGTAATACTTCTGAAAACTGCAGCTTGTATTAATCATGTGACAATGATTGTGACTGGTGATGGGTGAAAGCAAAGACAACCTAGGTACAGCTATCAGAGATTAATTATTTTTGCCTGACAGGCTGAATTTTACATCTTTTCTCCAGATCCATGAAATCTTGGTGATTGTAACACAATGAGGTATCTTACTGTGGATAGGCCTTAGGAATGCTTACTGTCCTTTCTTTTAACCTTATGTGTACCACTGGACATCTTTGCTTTACCTTTCATTTCTCTTGTCTGCCTTTATCTTCAGTTCATACTGTGTGAATAAACTTTTGTTAGCTTACCTTTTTTAACTTTGAACTATTAGTGGATTTTCATTTTCCCTGTCTAATTTTTGTTATCAGTCTTGTTTTTTCTTCTTTTTTCTCCTTCCAGTCTTGTATCTTGTATATTTTTTTTCCCAAAGTTTGACACTATTTTTTTCAACAAATACATTTCCGTGTTTTCTTTTCTCTGTTTTTCTGCTCTTCTCTCTGGGTTTTTTATCTGTTTTTGTTTGTTTGTTTGTTTGTTTGTTTTAAATTTCACCTGAATGACCTGTAAATATTTAGGTGTATCCCTTCTACAAGTGACATACTGTGTCCTGTGTTATATGTTTACATAATTTAATGCTCTGTGAGTAATCCCATAGAAGGTAGTGCATTATTTGCAGCACTTTTTTGTGCAAGTCAAAGGCTGTTTTAATAATAATAGTAATTATTATTAACCATAATTAAATAGTTTCTATTTTACATGTTGACTAAAATGGGGAACAAAATCTTTTTTTTTTTTCACAGTACAGATGACCTTGAAACAGAGTTAATAAGTCAATATGGATGAGTTACTGAAAGTCAGTTATAACTCAAAAGGCACTTCTGTGCTACATTCTCTGCAAACCGTAGATTTGTGAAGAGAAACTGAAACATCTTCATAGTTTAGAATCTTTTCAAACTCTTACTTCTATATTGCAGTTGCTCAGATACTCTTAAGAACATTAAGAATCATATGTCTTTTGCTTTCTGTCTCTTCTTATTTAAATGTTCTGCCCCATAATTAAATCTGGATCAGATTTAATCAAAAGCCCAGGACTTTAAAAAAATAAAGTCTGGTTTCGGAGTGCCTTACTTTGGCCATTAGCACACAGAGCTTACTGCTGGGAAAGACTGATGCTCAAAAGACAGAGGAAAATAGCACCTGCTTTCTCACGCTCGTTTATGTTTGCAGTCTTGATAAAAATGCAAGACAGCATATGCAGAAACTGTGCGGAAGCGCTATTCACATGGTAATTCCTTTGTATTTGAACAATTTCTTTTCAGGTGCCTGAATGAATGCCAGACTAGGGGGAGGATTCAAGCATCCCTTCCCTTAAGTTAATAAGTGCCATATTTAGAATCTAACTGATTTCTTAGATCAAAGACCACCACTTTGGGCTCTCAAAAATGAAAGGTGGGCTCACTGGTTGAAATCAAATCCAAGTTCATCTGAATAACTTATGTTTAGATAACATGATCCCAAATGGAATTTACCAAAACCTCAATTTTGCTGGATGAGAGGAAGTGGCATTGTAAAGTTTTCTTCACATTGTTTCCACTCATGGTTAATGACAAAACACAGAACTGGGCTGACACTTGCTGAACCTCAGTCAGATGCAAATACTATTTTTAAATAACTTTATGTCACAGGCCAACAAAAGCATGCAAAGAACCCCAGATCAAAGCTAACATTCATGATACGGGAGAAATAAATTTAACCAAACTTAGTAGCATGAGTTGAGACTGATGGATCATAATTGACACTGTACTTTTCTGATTTTTTCAGATTGGTGTCATAGCATCTTAATCTTTGCTCAAATTATTAAGAGGTTTAACAGTTGCAAGCACTCTGTACCAGGCCTTCTGCTGAATATTTGATGTGTTTGAAAATTAGAGCAAGACAATTTTCATATATGAGCATGCCCACTGTTGTTTTGACAGGTTTCTTAAGGTTGGGCAGTGCTAACTGATAAAATAATACTCTGAACAAAATGAAGTAGCTGGTGAAAATCTGTAGCCTCTCATATGCTGGAAGTCTGTCTCAGCATGGCCTCTTCTGTCAGTTTTAGTTCTGACATACAGGTATACTAGTGTGTAGCCTAAAATCTATTTGCAACATAAATTAAGCCAAATGATTGAACCAATACAAAGTAAGGATGTACAATGTAGCAACTGGTGATTAGGCTGCAAGCCACCTAAATCTAAGCCCTCATCTTTCTTTTTTATCTGTCAAGTAGTTTCTGTTCCAACATTACTGTTCAGATTTGATATGGGATGTAGTTTAAGATATGAGTAAAGTGCATTTCTTTTCACAGTATGTCATCTGTACATGCTCCTGCTTTCATTGTTTACTGTGTATTCATTAAAGTTGTGCTGACCCAAACAACAGAAAGCATAATTCATCAGAGTGTCTTGCTTGCCTCATTTCAAATCAAAAGCTAACTTAATTAACATGGTTTCTCACACAAACAGTGAATCTGTCCATACCCATTACAAGCTTGGCCAAGATTTCTAACAAAACACGCCTGAGTATGCTCATAGTTTTGCAAACCTTTTGGCATCCATGGCTAAGTGTCATGTTGGCAGTGAAACAATAAACTAGGCTCAACTTTACATCTTTTCAGTTTTGCTTATGGAAAGATTTTTGGTTTTCTAATTGATGACATTCATTACCCTGAAAAGTTGGGTTATTTTTTCTAGGACTAAAGAATAGTATTAAGTCTGCATAGAACTAAACCATGTTGAATTTGGCACATGTTACTGAAAGGAATGGATCCATTTTCCTTGCAGTATATTATTCAAACTATCCTCAATATAAAGGGAAAGAAAAAGAAGAGTCACTCCTCTTTGATTGTGTGGTTTGCTTTGAGTTTTGCTTTTTGCATATTTTGATTAAAAATATAATTTCCAAAATAACTCAAAAGTAAAACAGAAAGCTTGGTCAAGCAAATCTAGGAACTTGTGCCCCATAAAATAACTTTTGATAGCTCAGTTATAAACAAAGATCTAAAGAAAACATGCATGTGGGTAAACTTTATTGATTGCTGAAGGTGCTGAATGTGCCTGACACAGGTTGGGATTGGTCCCAAGTGTGACAAAACTTATACAAGTCAACTCCTTTACCAACTGGAGAATTCAGCATGTTAAAGTGCTAACAACTGTCCATTGCTGCCTGCTGGAAGAGAGAGGCCCATAGACCCTCTGGCTCAGCGGCAAGACAGAGAGTGGAAATGATCCTGTTCGCACCCACCACACTGTGTGGATGGTACATTACTGTTGTTGACAGGCATAACATAATAATAAGTAATAATAAAGTAGATGGTAAGATGCCTGTTTCTTTATTTTCTTCCTAGTAGAGGGGAAATCAGCCAATCTTGCCAGCACAGACATACAGGAGGCAGTGCCAACTAGAAAGTGGGGAACTCTGTGTATAAAAGAGGAAACACTAATTTCTGCAGCCTCAGGAGCGAGATGCGAGGAAAGATAATAGCCTACTGCATTTCATCATCCTGTACTAAAAATCCATTCCTGAAACTTATCATTTCCTAACTCAACTTGAGAGCCAGTACTGTTCAAGTTTTACAGTAATGTAGAAACTATTTAGCCAAAGTCCAGCATGTATTTAAAGACAAAGGGAAAAAAACAACCAAATCTCACCCTTTCTCCTAGTCACTCCAATTAATCATCTCAGCTTTAAGGAAATAAAGGACTTGGAGTGATGCAGGTAAATTTGTTTGGATTGTGTGAAGAAAAAGGACAAAATATGAGGAAAAGATTGTTTTAGGGGTAATATTTCTAATGAAGACTATGGTGTTTGGAACAACATTTTAATGATTAGCGTAGTCTGAGACACGAGTAGTAAAAAAACTCTCTCCATCCTTAAGTGCTTTTTTTTTCTTCACCTTGGAAGGCGGATTTTTTCTGCTTTTAAGTTAAATCTGGGATTTTTTTTATTTATGTGTGTCTCTGTGTGTTTGGAATGTTTGTCAAACAGTCCTTTAGTTGTGGGATAAACGCGTTATGCCTTTTGTAATTAGATCTTTCACATTGTAAGGGGCTTGTTGGATGCAGTGCCAGTCAGTAAGCGCATTACTAGCCAAGATGAATTATAGATGAGGATATGGGTTTGTGACTGTTGAGGTATTGTGTTGGGGAGCTGTTCTGGCTCTCTCTGTTTGTATATATGAAGGAAAGGGATTAAATCCAAATATCACTGCCAGTGCTTTACTTGTAGGTTAGGGTTTTATGTTTTTCATTTCAGTTGTTCTCAAAATACAGTTGACTTATATTTATCACATCTGGCCAGAAAAAGAAAAAGCACCCTTGTTCTAATGCTGATCGGACAGATTTCCTGAACTATAGTCTGAGGAAAAACACATTAACTGTAATAAATAGGTCTTATAAAAGTTTTAAATCCCACTATAGCTAATCAGTTCGAACAAGACATTTAAGCTGTAAATAGCTTTTAAAAGTAAACAGAGCTTTACACTAAGTGACAGCTACTATTACATTTTCTGCTTCTGAGTGTGAGAAAATTAATGTACCAAGAAAGTGCCTACTATTTAAAGGCATCTTGCTCCAGACATTTTTAACAACTGAAATTTGCAGTGGGTAGACCACTGAAGTGTCTCGTCATTAAATTATGCACTGTACATTAGAAACAGATGTACCACTGGAAACCTTGCATGACAGCACAGTCTTCAAGATTTGCCAATTAGGATGCTGCTAAAACAGAAAACACAACATGAGTTACAGATTAGCTGGTGTCCCTATGAAAAAAAGACAGAAAGGGAGCAACCGTTTTCTGTTCTGCTATACAACACAAGTTTTGAGAATTAACTAGTGGATACATTTTTCTTTTTTTTAACCTGCAAAGCAAGGAGCATTATTTGATGGGATGGACTGAAGCATTTCCTGAGGTGTTTCTCAAATTCTAAATGATATAATACTATACAATAGTAAGATGACATATGTTTTTTTTTAAGATTTAGTCTTAAGAATGTACTGATCTGAATAGGGGGAGAAAAATTGACAGAGGAAGAAATATAACAGGTGATAAAGTCATATTAGAATATTGGATATGAATTTGCATAACATTGCTTTTGTGAGAAGTGATCCAACTTCTGCTACGCTTTAAGACCAAAATGCTGTAAAACAGTTCTTTTATGTATTTTACATCCTTAGATTGTGGACTTTTTGTTTGATTTTAGTTAGATAAAGAGATATCATTTTGTAATGCTGTAGGTTACAATGATTTTTATTTTATGTCTCAGAATCTTTCATATCTCTAAACCTCAGAATATTTATATTTTAGAAATATAAATTTCTATTTTAAGCGAACTACCTTGTGCAACCTTATACTTCATGTTACTTCTTTACGAGAGATGAGGCTAAAATGTGTAACTTTTCTCTTGTAAACAAACAGTGAAGCCACTGATTGCTTTTAAAAGAGCATTAAAAGGGTAATAAGAAACCTAGTGTAGCTGTGCCTTAGGTGCCTGATCCAATAGCTGTCAGAGTTCTCTATGTTCAGTAGGTTTAGAAAGATGAATTATAAATAGGCTTTATACAGGACAGGAGTTTGACTCAATTTTTTTCAGTTTTCGAATATTGGTACTGACATATTACAATCATTTCTGCCCTTCAAAAGTTCTGATGTCATAGTCTTCAGCCAAGGGGAAGAGTAAATGTTTCCTGAAGGGGTGATGCTGGCACTGCTCAGCAGTGCATATTCCCTGCAGACTTGGTCAATTCTGTCAAGAAAAATTGGCTTGCTGAGTGAAGATAGGTAAATCTTGCATCTAAAATTTGTGGGTTTAAGATTTTTTTTTTTTTTGCCCCTGTACAGTCATTAACTCTCTGGGCTGTTTCCCTTCCTATGCTTTATCCTGCTGTCACCTCAATTTTAAGCACTTTCACCAATAGAGATATGGTTAGGCGGAAATAAAGCTAATGGCAAAATCCAGCTTTTGAAGAGGAGATTAGTTATTTCCAACGTTAGCGATTCAGACAACAAAATTGAGGGAAATAGAGAAAATGGAACCAAGAGAACAAAAAATGTCTTCTCTTACAAAAATATGATTACAGACATGGTTTGGATGCACGTTACAAAAAATAAGACGAGAATTTAAATTTCAGAATCTTTAAAGAAGTATCTTTATACCACTGATCCATGAGAATGAGACCAGACTTGCTGCTGACAGTTACTGAGAATAACATTCACTGGAACAGCAAATTGCAGGGAAATGTATTTAGTTCACATACTTTAAAGCAAAATGAGGATCAAAGCACTTTATTAATTTATTAATGACATGATGGACCAGCAATCAGTGAACTATACATTCAGGATCAATATCAATAATATAACAGATCAACTACAACACTAGACACTTACAAAATGTGAATAACACCTACAAATTTCTAAACACTCTGCAAAAACTAATACCAGAAAGTTCTCATCATACACATATGCACATATACAACTACATGCATATCCCCCCTCTCACAGGCTTTGGGGATCACAGACACACCCCACTTCTGAGTGTATAAGTTCCCCTACCTGCACACCCTTCCTAGGGAAGACATGGGTGCTCCAGCATTATTTGCACCTGCACAATGCTCTATACCTCACTGACCCACGTGCCAGGGAGAAATTCCTCCATGAGGTCCCACATGCATAACCCACACTGTCAGCCACCAGTTGGTTGCAGGCTGCTCCCAATGTCCCATGGGAATGCTGCTGTGCCCTACCTGGACAGAGGTAGTGGTGCCATGGGGTGACATGCAGCAGTACCAAGCCATGTCTATCTGTTGCTCTTTCCAGTGTGATGTCTCTTGCCATTACAAACTTTCATGCTTCTCTTACCTGCTCAGGCTGACTACTCCATTTCAATTCTATTTCATCCTCAGTCTATTTCAAGTTCTGTGGTTACAGTTTAATCTGGCTGATGGTCATCATCCTCTTTGTAATGCTCATTTTTGGACAAAATGCCCCAAGAAAGTTCTGTGCATTTGATCCAGACACACTGTGTAAACTCACATCCTTCCAAGTGCTGTTTTCCAGAGCAATTGCCAAGGATGGAGGCACCCCCCCAAGCATTCTGGTTGCTTCATTTTCACCCCAAGAACCTCATGCAGAAGCTTTGAAAAAAGAACGAAGAGATTATTCAGTGTCTAATGAGAGTTAGGAACATGATCAGTTTCTCATGTATATTAAAATTTTTAAACCATTGTAATTATATTAGAAGTGCTTTAAAGTGAACAACATTTATCCTTAAGGTTGTTTTAAAGTGCCTTTAGTCTTTCACCATGCTGTCTGTTGGGTTCATCAAAACTTTATCTTATTTAAAAAGCAATAAAAATTGAGAAATTATAGATCTAATGATATCCATTAAAAGTGACTGAAAATAAGTGCAAGGCTACATTGATACTGTGTGTCCACAATTACAGTCATCTAGTCTTACAAAAAGAGACCAACACTTGATTTTATAATGCCTGTTTTTCAACAGCTGAAGTGTGGTATTCAGCTAGCAGAAGTGCGGAGACATAGGAAGATTTCAGGAACTCACACTCTAAAAAATTAATCTAGCACTGAATTAGGGTAAAATCTTTGTCATGGTTGAGGAATAACAGGGTAGTTATGAGTGGCTAAGAGTCATTGTTGTGTCTATTTGATGTGTTGGTTCCTATTCTACACAGCATTGCAAATTCTGCCTTTAGTTATAACTATATGAACCCTCTGATTTTAACATGACAGCAAATGTAATTATTTATGTACACATATTATCCTTCTCTTTTCATGTTTAGTTTCATGAGATTTTAAGTCACAGCTGTTTTTCCTAACATTTGCCTAAACAATGTTCCTATACTTTATGTGTATTATTTTATAAAATTCTTATATCAGAAATTAGCAATTTTAAGAAAAACAAATGTGAAAGAAACAATGAAACACACAATGAACTGTAAGCAGCAGATTTTGTTCTAGTAAAGCCTAATACAACAAGCCAGTGAGTATCTTCAAGGTTCTTTTTGTTGTTTTGTTGGTAGATTTTTTTTTTTAACCTACACTATGATTTATTTCTGAATAGGCCATTGTCTGGACTCAGGTTTTGCCTATTCTGGCAGGCCCACTGATGTCCGATTTGAAACAAGTGTTGAAGTCAAGTGTTTGATACAATCATTAGCCTGTAATTAGCAGCATCCTTATAATAAACTGTCCACAATGAAAAATCCAGTATTTTGTGGTCTCAGCATGGCAAAACACTCAGTGTCATGAAAACTGTATCATTATAATTGGACCTTAGTTAACTATCTAAAGATTATTCTCCTGCACATAACTATGTAATTGTTGCAGGTTTTTACTGAATAAAAGCATGAGTTTCTTTAAGATAAGGTTTTTGCTTGCAGTGTAACAGGAAGGCAAAGAGAAGTCTACTTTTATGAGCCAAATCAAGTGTGGGCTTGGCCATAGTCAGTGCAGACCCCTAAGGGGTCTCTGCTGTCTGGCTGTGTTGGTTCAGCTGCTTACAAGCTAATTTTTCCTTTTGATGAAAGATTAAACAGGCACCTCATCCCTTTGTGGGTAAATTACTAATCAGTTTGATGCCAAATAAACTATCTAAAGAGGAGTAGGGCAGAAAATAACAAACTCATTAAGAACACTCAATTTTCAGTCATTTTTTGTAGCCTCATTAAGAGATAAAGCCCCCAAAGATTAATATGGATTCATCCTTTTATGCTCAATGATGAAATAAGCTTTAAGACGGTCTTATGGCCCAGTAGTAGTCATAGCACATGTATTATAAAGAAAACAGTTTTCTTGCATACACCCTCTGAGCTGTGGGCCAGTGTATGTGTGACTTGGAGAGCCATGAACGAAAGAAGCATTGATGAATACACTAATAAAGCTATTAGGTCAAAATTTAGGAAGCCATGATTTGGAAAGAGATTGAAAAGAAAATATGCTGTGCCTCAATTAGATGTTTACTTTTCAGAAAGAAGCATAGCTGGCATATTTGCTGTGTCATGCCTCAATATGTGGCACAAAACTTTTCTCAGTCCATTTGTCCAGCGTTAGGAGTAACAAAACTGAAATCTATACAGTAGCTTTATTTATTAAAAAAAAATATTTTTTGGCTTCAAAAATATGTAGGAGTAATGGTTTCTAGAGAGAATGCTGTATATATTTACTTGTTTAAAGGTGAATTTAGAATATGGTTTGTAATGACCTTTTGTTCCACCATTTCAGGTGGGAAGAGTCTAGCACGTGAATCATTTACAAATCCCCAGGTAGCTGTGACAAATGATAAACTTCTAAATCCTTTCTTCTGCTGCTCTAGAAGTGGAATGTATTATGTTAATGGCCCAAACTTCCATGTGCTAGTCCTTAGTCCTTAGTCTCCATCGTAGCAAGTCTTTTTGATGGTTTTTGATTTTGGAATCATTTAACCTTGATTTACATCTTTAGGCCAAAGTGAAACATTGGTCACCATTTATAATACACACTTTAAAACTAGGATTTACAACTTTTAGTTTGAAAAGGCTGCTGGAAAGAGGGCAGATTTTTGCAAAAGGTGAAATTACACAATTCTCTATTATCCTGATATCTTGCGTAGGCAGAAGTGTAGAGAGATACTTTACAAAAGCATCATCAAATGATCATTACACAAAAGTCTGACATAAAAGAAATACAATATGTGATGTTAATTAATGCGTTGGCTTCTCGCCTTTTTTTATTATATCACCAGTTACACGCTGTCAGGTTTAGATGATTGTAGAAATGACAAATAGGATAGAGCATTTATATTCTTTTTTTTAAAAAAGGGTAATATTACAAGATGCAGAAGATTAAATGCAAAGCAAGTATTTTGCATATGGGCTCTAGGCAGATGTGTGATCATCTCAACCAGTTTCTATCTCAGATAGGTTAGAAAATTGAAGAAAAGTAATCATATTCTGTATTAGAATAAAAGAAATGAACCACCACATTTATCAGAAACAAACTCTAATAGTAATAGCTGATTTAAAGGTTCGTTATTAAATACCAGTGCTGGTATTGTAAACTTCAGCTTTCTATCAGCTAGTGAAAAGATGCAACAGATGAAATGTTAAAAGAAAGTACTAAAAGATCTCAAGTATAGGTCTAAATGACATAATTCTTGTTTCTAATCTACACTAGACTAAAACATCGGTACTTCACTATTCACTGCAAAGGCAACTGTATGCTGACGGATAAAATATGGATTATTTGGGAAAAAAAGATTTTTAGATTTCATTATTGGATTTTCTTCTGATTTTTAATCAAAAGGAAATTTCAAACAAAAGTAGCAGAGCCTCAAGCTGGCAGAAGTATGCCTGATGGACTGCTTCATAGCCTTAATTGAAGGAGGACTGTTTTTCCCTAGCAGCCTGCTGGGACTGTTGACTAATGAAAACCCAAACCTAAAGAAATTATGCCCGAATTATGTTAAAATCAGGTCCTTTTCCATAGGGCTGGGACCTGGAGTGGTGGCTGTGGCCTCACCTGTGAGAGCTGTTTTCTGTTTGAGTGATACCGTGTGAGGAAGATGCAAGAAGGGATGAGCAGCCTTTGTTGAATTAAGGATGACTGGCTTCAAAGAGTGTCTGCTGAGGAAATGGCCTTAATTCTTCAGAGGTATGAAAGGTTGTATGACCAAGGCAAGGCAGTAGAAGAAAGAGGACAGGAACTCCCACAAGGGTGTAACCTGGAATCTGTTAACTTCTGGCAGCAGCAGGATGGTGGAAGAAGGTTTGTGCCAAGGCCTTGGTATCAAAGGAGGATGAACAAGTTCTGCTAAGGGAATGCTGCAGAGAGAACACTATTGAGAATTACAGAGACTGCCAAGGCTCATTCAGACCACTATCTGTTGTTTCTCATCCACATGAGTGACATGGCTAGTGGGGACACTGAGCAGACTATAGGTGACTGCACAACTCCGGGTTCAGGGTTTAAGAGGACAGCAGTCTGGATAATGTTCCTCTCAGTTCTTCAAGTCAAGCACCTGATTAGAAGTAGACAGATCCAGCAGACTAAATGCCTGTCTGCTTAGTTGGTATTGCTAGCAAGACTGGCTTCTTCAAGTATGGTTTGAAAAAAGGTTGCTATAAGGAGAGAAGCTCCATCTGGCAAAGAGAGAGAAGAAAGTCTGTGAATAAACTTGCTAATCCAGTGAGGAGGGCTTTAAATTAGGTTCATCAGGGAACAGGGACAAGTAAAGAAAATGCAGGTGGTGGAAGGCTACAAAAGAGGCTTGCACATTCCTGCTTGGAAGGGAGGATATTCAGAGACTTATGTCAAGAATCTGTACACCTGAATCTGTATACTGTAAGAAACTGAGGCAACAGTCCTGAAGAACTGGAAGCCCACGTGAAGTGACAGTGCATTAGAGTGATCAGAACAAAATCACAAAGACTTGGTGGGAAAGCACACATGACTCTCATGGATGGCTATGGGTTGTTTAGAAAGGATAGATGGGGAAGATGTGGAAGGGTGTTGCACTACGAGTAGGAGCTGTATAACCTCCCAGAGCTCCATGAAACTGCACGTGTTGTCAGTAATCTCTGGACCAAGGCCACAGTGGAAAGCTGCGCTAATGGTAATGTGTTGGGAACCTGTTACAGGATTTTCCAAGGGGAACAAAAGGATGAGGCTCTTTGCAAACAACTAATAGAAGTCTCCTGATAGCAAGGCCTGACCCTTATGAGGGTTTTCAATCTCCCAGACATCTGTGAGGAAGACAGGATGAGTTCAGGCACCCCAAGAATTTTCAAAGCTGCGTTTTGAGATGGATTCCTAAGGCAAACATAAAGGGCAAAACACAGACAATATTCTACTTCACCTCCTGCCCACAAGCAATGAAGAGCTGGTGCTAAAAGTAATCACAGATGGCTACAAAGAAACAAGAGACTACTGAGTTTAGCCTCTGGAGGTAGACTGTGAAGAGCCAGCAGAGTTAGGAAACTAATATCCTGGGGGGCATAGCTTATTTTGGGAAGAGGTCCAGTGGAACAGTAGTAAAGGTAGTCAAAGTTCAGTTTACTGGAGTACAAGTTTTGATTCTTGTCTAGTGATTCCAATAAGTTTTAGGTTGTCTGTTACGTGTAGCTAACCTGTGAAGGGTTGCCAACAAAGTTTACAGCAAATCCCTTACTTCCATCTCTCAGCCTTTTCCGTTTCTAACCCCAGTTTTCTTGCTGCTTCTGCAACACATCTATTTCTTTCACTTCCTTTACACACCTCTCTCCTTTTTCCTTTATCTTTCCAAGTTTTCAGTTAGTTAAACATTTTCTTAACAACAACATTCTTCTTGCTAGTAGCCCACTTAATTCTTTGCTCTACTTAAACTTTGCAGAGGTGGGAACAGTCACCAAATATTGCAAGGAATCAGAAGCAAAACAGATTGTGAGGACTTACTGGCTTGGTAGTGGAATGAACAATTGCAGAACACTCAAAAATCAAGTGTGCAGATGTCTGAAACTTGGGAAGGAGGGGAAAGAATAGGAGAAAGAATGACATGCCTTCCCTCATCCTGGAATATCTGCAGTCCTGGTAAACTGCATTCAAAAGGGATTTACAGTAATGAAAGAGCATGACTTCTGCTTTGTTTTAATTAATCAAATGTGAAAGTGCTAATGAGAAAGCACTGCCAGCCTCAGGAACGACATATAATCAAATAGGAAGCCTGCCATAAACTTACAAGTACAGTTTCTTAAAGTCATATAGCTCTACAGAAGATGATGTACTTTTTGTATTAAAGATAAGAAAGATACATACAAAATAAATTTACAGCTGATCTTAGCCTTAGAGAAGAGAAAATAAGTTTGTCCCATAAGGAAAATTAAATAAACGTACAACCAGGTATAACATAATATTTTATAGTTGTTGAACTCTTCAAGAATGATCTCACACACAAATTTTAAGGCTGAATTATTTGCTTGCCTACAGAATAACACAGAAGGAGAAAGTTTGTAAGTGAAAATATTTTTTAAATAATATCTAACTGTATCTAATAACTTGAAAAGAAGACTTACATTCCTTACCTCTCAGCTTTGCAGACAAATCTGTAGGAAGATATGGTTATATTCTTAGGAAATGTTTTCCCAGTTTCCAGTTGGAGCTGCAGAGTTTCTTTTTCCTTTAAAATTAGATCTGTTTAAAGGAAATTAAGAAATGAGGGGAAGTAGAGGTCACAAGCAGAATATTAGTGTAATACTAATAGTATAATACTCTTGGCCTTCCTCTTTGTTTCTTCCTCTAACTGGGTGCTGTGCTGAAGAAGTCAGAGATGTGATGACCCATCTGTAGAATAGCAAGAAGCAAGAACCTGGAATCTTAGCTTTTTCTGGCTTAAAAAGACAAATAGGATGTAGGTTTCACTGGACTGCTTCAACAGAAGATGTAGGCTGAATCTGTGTGCTGGTTATGTTATAGTCAGCTTTGTAGTCTGGTTTCATTGAACTGGGAAGAATGATAGCACTTTATGGAAACAGTTAGGACTTAAGGAGAAAAGATTTGAGAGAAAAAAATGAATGTGCTCGATTACAAAAAGGAGGAAGTGAATCTGAGAAACTGTCATAGGGATAAAAGAGCAACCAAATATTTCTGTTGGAGGGCTGGAGGAGGGAGTACCAATTTTCAGTTATATTAGGGTGGTGTTGCCAGCTTTGATCATCATGAAGGGATAAGATGCCCCCTTCCTCTGCAAGCTTGATAATAGCAAGGCTAAATGTTTTGCTTGTGTTTTGGAGGATAGACTTTCTAGACTTGCAGAAAGTTGTGTGTGTGTGAGCATGTGTGTTAAGAAGTGGACTGTATTATATGTTAAATGCATGAGATATGAGGAGGCTCTGCTTTCTTTTACTGTGACCAGAGAGAAGAATCCTTTACTATCAAAGAATTGATATAATTATTCTTCCTAGGGCATTTCAATACCACCTCTCGGCTTCAACCTCAGCCATGGACAGACCTTGCACTACGTAGTAGTCTCAGATGGAAGGACGATGTAGAATTCCCAAAGAAAGTAGGACTTTTTTGTTAAAGAATTTATTCCTATTGAATGATCTTTCCCCCAGCACTTTTGCTTCCAGGTGGACTACAGAGAATCCATTGATAACAGAATAACATGCCCTTTGGTCTAGTATGCATTATGAATGGGTGGTTTCAAGATGACAACTATGCTCTATGCAAGCTTTCTGTACAGCAGAATACCACAGATCAAGAAGGATGAGATAAGAATGAAGCTGGAGGATTCTCTGCTGCATTATTCCTTACCCTGTAGCCAATACCTACCACAGATCCATACTTTTTTTACTCCAGTGATCATTCTGTTATCAGTTGTCTCACATGTGCCTAACTGGCCTATAAGAAACTATTCCCTGAGATAATGAATGACAAAGCTTAAAAAACACAATTATTCTATCCATCATACCCGAATATAATTTTGAGTTTTTCACTTATAGAACCTATATAAGCATTATTATTTACCTTGAAATAGATGATTATTAAATTTTCTGTGATATAATGGTCTCTTCTCTGTTGTTGCAGTATCATCAGGTTTCTGAGAGTAATATACTACTATGATTTGGGGGAATGTGAAAAAAACTCCAACTTTTCAAAAGTTTTATTTCTAAATGAACTTATTTGGACTTTTTTACTTTATTCATACCAACTGCTACTGATATAGAACTTAATTATACTTCTAAGAAGTTTTAATTGCTAAAGTTTTGACCATTTCCTTATCAGAGGGAAGCACTTCTAGGAATTTAAATAAGCATAATACTGCCAAATTATGCCCTTCCCTGTTCTCTACTCTTTCTGAGCCAGGCTGTGTTTTTGCTAGAGAATGCTGAGATCTGGATTTAATTGTCAGGGAATGCCCTGGAAGGTAAGCTTTTCCACATGATAGAGATAAATGTTTGGCTTTTGAGGTCTCTCTATTATAGTTCTCAAACTTTTATTTTCCAAATGTGGAACAGAAGGAGTAACAAAAATGTGTAAAATATATGTTCTGAGGGAGAGGTGAGTAGGTAAAGTATCATAAAACTTAAATGTGCATACAGTTACCAGGTATCCACATCTTGGAAAATCTGACACAGTTTGCTTTTTATGTTTTCATTTTTCTTTGTTGCCTCACACTTCCAAGAAAGAAGCACCTATCGGAATGCAGATCAGACAAAGGTGATGAAAAGAGAGCTTCATGTTAATAGGATACAGACTTAATCACCCATGGGTCATTTGTACAGATAACCAATAATGGTACACACCTGAAGTCACTTCTCTCTGATGGCTGTTAGGTAGGATATATGAGTGAACTAAGAGATCTTTGATTCTTGAGGGTGTATGCCCATTGCTTACTTCCCAGATTTCTTGACAGATGCAACAGAGGCCAAGACTGAAAGGTGACTGTTTGGCAGTAGTCTATAAGGAATTGGAAGTCCTTGGACCTTGGGTGTTGTAGCTTGCCTCTTTTAGACATTTTGATGGAGAAATGACCATAAGACTGGAGCTCAGCAACTGACATATTTGTCAAGCTAAAGAAAAAGTAAGAACCAGCAACAACTGATTGATAATTACTACTAGGGCTCCCTATGAAGATTTCCTGAGGTCACTAACAGGAAACAGGCTAGTTTTATAAATGTGATGTTCCAACGAGCAACATGGACATATGGACATAACAATGGGCATAAAATATCCAATACGCTGAATGATAGACTGTAGGATGTACTAACCTAAATGAGATAGTAAACTAAATGGGATACACAACTCCCATCTCAGTTAAGCATATATCTGACGTCCTGGTCAGGAACTCATTATTAGTAATTTTTTTTACTTATAGATGACAACAAATAAGTTAAACCTCAAAGGAGAAAGTAATAGCCAGATGTTAATTCTCTTTCCTCTATTTCCCCCTACTCCCCATCCCACCCAGGGCAACCAATGCTTTTAACTACTGTACAACACCCCTAACACAGAATCTGGGGGCAGATTGCAAAAAACCACCAAATTATCAATGGTCATCAAAAGATCTCCAAAACCTTCTGAGTGGATTCTGAGCAAGGATCTAAGGGTACGTTCTCTAATGGTTCATAATGTTTGCAGCAAAATTTTTGCTTTGTATGTTTAAATGCAATAGTTGTACTCCTTTTCTTGGAAAAAAAAATTCATAATTTTGAAAATCTTTTAAATAAAGGGATTTTGGAGGGCTGAATTCTTTTATGTGAACAGTTGTTAAAAATCTGTGTGAAACCAGAATACAGACAAGAACTTAAATTCAAACCATCTTGTTTGGATGACTGCAGTCAAAACCAAAGCTTTAAATCAATCTAAATGTGTAATAGTACTCAAAATTCTATTTCCAAAAGTGTATCCAACTTGCTGCTATAAAAATAATATATGGGTTTTTCATACTTGTTAGTTTCTGCCAGCTCTCTTCAGCCAAAGTGCCAGGATTCATTATTCCTCTACCATTGCTTCATTTCAAAACTTTTTCAAACATTGTGTTTTGTTGTTGTGGCCATGAAGCTTGCTAGGCCACACACTCATCACAAAAAGAAAAGGGAAACTTTATCTCTTACCTCCACAATGATTTTAGACACAGAAGTTTGTAGTGCTAAGATTACTCAAATGCCTTTGACTGTCCTCTGTGACACTCACTGACAAAGTGACTTTGAAAGCAAATAGGTCCAACTCTTCTGATTTTAGAGGGAAAGAAACAAATTCATTTTCTGTTCTTTAGTTTAACTATTAAGTTGTGAAGACATTTCTCTGAAGTATTGACCTTCACTGCATAAGGACACATAAGGATCATCAAGTCCAACTCCCTACTCCTTGTAGGACTACCTAAAACTAAACCACATAACTAAGAGCATCATCCAGATGCTCCTTGAACTCTGACAGGCTTCTCAGCCTTCTCTTCTCCAAGCTGAACAAGCCAAATTACCTCAGCTGCTCCTTGTAAGTCTTGCTCTCAAGGCAATTCACCATCTTGGTTGCCTTCCTCTGGACATACTCTAATAGTTTGATGTCCTTTTTATACTGAGGCACCCAAAACTGCACACAGTACTTGAGGCGGGGCTGCACCAGTGTGGTGTAGACTGGGACAATCACTTCCCTCGACTGGCTGGCTGTGCTGTGCTCGATGCACTCCAGGACATGGTTGGCCCTTTTGGCTGCCAGGGCACACTGTTGACTCATATTCAACTTGCCATCAACCCAAACCTCCAGATGTCTTTCTGCGGGGTGGCTCTCCAGCTTCCCCCATGGCCCGATTTGTACGTATAACCAGTATTACCCTGTCCCAGGTGGAGAATCCTGCACTTGCTCTTGTTAGATTTCATACAGTTGGTGATTTCCCAGCTCTCTAGTCTATCCAGATCAGTCTGTAAGGTCTCTCTACCCTTGAGGGAGTCCACAGCTCCTCCCAGTTTAGTATCATCAGCAACCTTACTTAATGTACATTTGATTCCTGTGTCCAGATCATTTATAAAAACATTAAAGAGCACTGGCCCTAAAATTGAGCCCTGGGCTCAACTTGAGTTTATTAAATGATTTGTTATCAAATAATATGCACATTCAGACATTTACATATACAGCGGCAAGCCCAGCTATATAGTTAAGTCTAAAATGTGCATAAAGATTATTTAGGGACTGAAACATTATGACTATTTGTGTGGATAATGAAATCTGCTTTTTCAAGATCTGAATGAAAGTTCATTGAATTAGTTCTTTAAGTATACCTGCTTTAGCAATAGATCTAATAACAGATAATGTTCCCCAAATCTTTTAAATTTGGATATGTTAATAGCCAATAACAATAATAGTGGTTTGCACATTGCAGTAGGAGGTAAGCAAAATGAAAAACATGGTTGTTAAAGAACATTAAAGAGGAATAGTAATTCTAATAAATGTTCTCAGCTTGCTCTCTTTTGCAGCTTGTGGCTAGTTAATGTCATCAACTGCAATATGCTGTATCAATTAAAAGATTTTTTAATTTGTCCTTCTTTCATGAATAATTTTCTTACCTACTATCTACTTTTCTTCCATATAGTCTGTTCATTTCAAATTTCTGCCACTATGCATGTCAAAGATAGAGTATATTTCTTTTGAGAAAATGAGCATTTATAAGTTCATTTTTATTTCTCTTTTACTTTTATCCCTGAAGTTCATACTTCATAAACTTTAAAAAAACATGATGCATTCAAATTTCCTTTGGTCTTTCACTGTTTCTTCATGTAATTCAACCATACTTTTCTGAATATCTGTTCAGGAAATCCTTTATTATACCTATTTGTAAGGAATTTCTGAACAGAAACATATGTGTGTGTGCAGTACCTGATGTGTCTTGATACACTATCTGTGTGACAAGTGTTCAGTAGATCTGATGAATGTTACATATATAACATTTCTTGTGAATGCATTATACCTTTTATCTGTGTATTGTGCATGCTCAGCATTTCCAGAAATTGTCCAAAAAAGTGTCCAAAGCTTTTAGTTTTCATTGGGACAGGATTTTCTGACACAGAAAGAACTGTGGGAAACTGCATTTTTTCATTGCTCTTGGTCCAGGGATTTTCAGTTCCTGATGGACTATGTCAACTCTAAAAATCAGTGTGAACCTAGAAATGTGGATCTGTAGAGCAAAACCTTTCATATTGAGAACCTGATGGTCATACTGCAGCATTTCATAGGTTTAGAGGCTTATAGAGTTTAGTTGAAAAAAAACCAACTAAATTTATTGGTTTTGTTCTTGGAATAATGTTATTTTTCTTGTAAAGATATCTTGTGGCAGAGGGATTTAGGAGCAATAAAAATTGGTGATTTTTTTTTTAGCTTTTATAGAGGAAGAAAGGACAGATTTTTACCTAAATGTCAAGGAACAAGGAGTCTGGACACTCACAGATTATTTCTTTGTATGAGTGACAAGAGAAACAATAGTGTTGTTGGCAGAAATTGAGCAGAGCAAAATGAATCAAAAGGTAAACTATGGAGTTTAGTTAGTGATTGGTAGCAAGAGTCACAGAATACATGGTGTTCGGTCAGTAGCATACAAGAGACTTCATCTGTTTGGAGTCCCTGTGTCTCTGAATAGAGTAAAACCAAAAATGTCATAATGAAAGAGTTGACAGATGGCTTTTATGAACTGTAGAATAAATTTGACACATAATGCTTTTGAAGAACACTGTATAGAATAAACCAGCCTGGAATATTCTTTAGATTAATTTTGTGACTGTGATCTTCCACTATGGTTATAAATATTCTTTATATAATTTTGGGCTGTGTGTTTTCCTTTTGAACTTTCCCTTTGACAATAAGACTTTATTCTTAGCATGCAATTTAGACAGCTTATGCTTAATGAAATGTAGCACACTTTTTCTGGGTCTGACATGTTTTGTATTGTGTGGTCTGTATCTTACGTTTCAAGACATCTGTGTAAAAATAAAAAATAAGCAAGAGAGCTTGTGGGGTTTTCTTGCCATTAAACCATAATTTTATGCATTGTTGAAAATATATTTTTAAAGATCTTTATAATGTATTACCTCAGTTTCCTTTTCCATTGATTTAGACTAAAATATCTTTTCAAACATTAATTTTGACATGCACCTATAGTAATACACATAATATCCTTAGAAAATAAATTAAAGGTGTTTAATAACCAACATATGTAATGTTGCTTTGGACATTTTGGGTCTTTTTAGGTTGTTGTTACCTGTTAATCACAGGTTGTGCAGTACTGGATAGAACTCCAACATTTTAAAAGAGAAAGTAGTCAAATTTCCAACCTGAGTTATGAGAATCGTTTTCCTTTCTTGCTCCTACCATGCACACTCCTCTAGTAGAACTGAAACATAGAAGGACACTTGCCACTTAGAAGTTCATAAATACAAACTGAAAAACTTTTAAAAATTTGAAAAATTAAACCCCAAAATGTTCGGCTTTATTCTTGCATTAATTCTGTGATTTCTTGAAACTTATAATAGAATTATTTCCAGAATTTTAAAAAAAAAAGATAAAAAGCTATAAAGTCCTTTAATGGAATTTAAATGCAAGTGAGATTAAAATAATTGTTAAAGATCCAGATTAGCATTAGATGGTTATTATTCCTTGTTTGCCTGCTTAACTGGGAACAGATTTTTCAGTATTTCTCCTTTTTCAGTGAGACATGTTTATGCTCGTAGGGCTATAACTTGTTTTGTGTGTGCGTTTGCGTGTTTCATTTTAGTATGCATCATCACATTGTTTAGTGAAATGAATAAATGAAGGGGCTCTTTATTTTTCACATACTGATGTATGTGGTTTATATTTTGTATACTTTTATTTTAGTAGGGCAGTACTTTCCGTTAAAAGATGGCTCTCATTACAAAGAATGTTGTTATGGAACTGTGTACATTAAGTTTAATTCTCACTCAATTTAAAAGAAATACTTTGGAAACAAATACATCAAAGCACAGGAAAGTTGTTAGGCATCCTGTTTTTTAAACAGATGAACAAATTCATGTGACAAGTGGGGCCTCTGGGGCAAATAAAGCAATCAAATAATCTTAAATGGGGTTGCAGAATCTGTGTAAATGACCCTGCTGATCTATCTGCAGCTTTAAGGCTTTTGTTTAATAACCGCTTGTCCTTTCCCTGCTACTGAAGAAATTATGCATTTTTTTCTTCTAAAGCTGACCAGTTAAATGGACAAACTCTTTCATTCTTCCTCTGGATGCTGGATACAAAATTCGTGTCACTACCATAGAAATAGTCCCTTCCGAGGAATGTTCTTCACAGAACAAAATCCCTATTAGTTAGCAAATCGTATTCTTAGTGTCCAATTAAAATCCTATATTGATCTTCTATTGCCAAAATCTTTCTTACATTAGTTTCAGCTTTAGGAATGGATTTTGATGGTCTCCATCTGATTCCTAGCAAACAGCTGTGCATATTGCAAGAAAACTTCTTAGCAGATGCTACTGAGTTTCAGATGTGTGGGAAACCTTGGTAAAGGTAAAACAAGCTGAAATGACAGAAATACAGAACTGCCCACTCATTCTCCAAAATAACATCTTCTAAGAAAATGCAGTAAATTTCTCATAAGATTCAATGAGGGTTTTGGCTAATATGTCAATTACTTTGTCAAGGTACATTTCTGTTATAAGAAAATGAATGACTATTTCTTTAGCACTCTCCTAAGTTCTATATGCATGTAGAAGGCAAGAAAAAACACAATGTTTATGTTCTCTAAAATCCATGGGAAAAACTACCTGAATTTTAATAATTCTGTTCTTTAAACCCTACTTATCTTTCTTTAAATATCTACATATCTGTATCTGGAGTAAATAATCACTTGCAGACTTAGTCCCTTGATTTTACAACTAATTCAGACAATCAGCACCCTGGACCCATGAGGAAATTAGTTCACTTCAATAGAGGTTTTTAAGGGAACAGTACTAGAACAATATGGAATTCATGCCTAAATGGATTGTAATGTTGTTAGGTCCTCCAGCCTAAACTTCTTTTAAAAGATGAAACGTCTTTCTTTGTTTTTCATCTCTCCTGAAAATGTTTTTTAAAAATTACACAAGAGATATTTCAGGATTTTAATTTGTTGAAATTTTATAGCTACAAGGAAATATTTTCTTTCTTAATATAAAATTTCTCATTGTTCTTTGAATTTTAAAGCTGCCATATGATAGCATATTATTGCTCATGACACTAAGTAGCAGGTTTATGTTTTCTTTTTTTTTTTTTTTTTTTTTTAAAACCCAGAAATAAACATTACATTTAGATTATGACTTCTAAAAAGAACAGAAAAGTAGTCTTCTGCAGGTAAAGAGGTATAAACTCTCAAGTATGCTGTGGACTTAGTGATGGTTTAAAAAATAAGCAACTTAGCAGTTCATAAGGACATTGATGAATCCAAACTAAGGCAGTGCTGTTAAATTAACATTATTTTATGAGTTAAATATACCTTAAAGCCCTTTAATTCTCACTCCTGGCCAAATATCTGTTTCTGGGTCAACAGATATGTTATTAGACCTTTCAGAACTTCAAATTTTATGTGTTACATAATTCCTGACCCCCTTAGGTTTGAGATATCAATCTCTTCGTTACTAGCCTTTTAAACTTGGTGGCATGCATTTAGCCTTTTGTCTGTTGTGCCAAACTCAGTCATTATTGTCCGAGCCAGTTGGACAGAAAAAGCAGGGCTGTCTGGCTGTTCTGGCAGGCAGAGCTTCCCAGCTGGTCTGTCTATAGCAGGTCTCTGCTAGATCTCCAAGTAATTAGCAATTTGGCCCTGGTGAAAGGCTTTTAAATGGGAGGAGGTGCCTGAACCAGACAGTAAACCACTGGCCCTTTCCCATTGTTGGGCCTAATAAATATAATATGGTAGATGGCACACACTTTATCCCTAATTCCTTAATGTTCAGCTTTTATCCCGTTTGATTCTTATGGGAGAGTCCTTTTGGAGAGCTGACCAAGGTCCTGAGAAAAGTTAATGACAGAAATTACACAGCTAGGTACTTTGATAGCTTATTTGTTTAACAAAAACCAAAAAACCAAACAAACAAAAAATCAGAATTCAGGTGCCCAGAATGATTTTTATTTTTTTCCATCCATAGCAGAAATTCACAAATCTAAAAATAGTCTTTAGTTTTTAATTTTTATTTTATATTACATTTTTATTTTATTGTATATCATGTGAGTATATGATACTCTCATGATATACTTCTACGAAAAACAGAGTAGCACACTGGTGAAAATATTCACTAAGGACATGGAAATGAGTGATTAAAAATGAAGGTGGCAATTGCATTGAAAGTTGAGCCTTTAACATCTTGGATGCATATTCTCTCTGCTGTTATACTTAAAAATATGGATACTTCCTTAATGTTGTGGGATGTAGTGGCACTAACATACTCATATTTCCCTCCCTTGTGCAACACAGGTATGTATGCCTAAGTATAGATTAGAAGGGGTAAGCAAACAGGTGTCTGACTTATAGATCCCAAATAAATACTTAGAGCTCTTCGTTGGTGTCCATTATGAGGCATTTCTGGGCATTGCTGTAATGAGAATTTCAGGCACCAATAAGGACTTATTGGACAAAACCTAAGTTTCTTTTCACTGAAGAGTGCAATGTGGTTTGAGTGGGGAGTTACATCTTGTGCTAGAGGCCTGCAAGAAAGCCTACATCCTTTTACAGACCTGCCTCCTTGTTTTTAACTAGAGGTACTCCCACTTAACAATGATACCTATTCATAGAAGAGAAATCTGCTTTCCTAGAAAAGGCTTCAGCTACTTTTGAATCCTTATCTCTAAGGGAAACAGTGTCAAGTGATTCTTCTGGCAATGCTTTGAATATTTCCATCCACATTTAGGTTTATCAAGATCCATTCCCTGTGAAAAGTAGAACATATTGAGCCAAAACTAAAACTTTCCTCCATGTATTCTATTAATTTGCTATAACCTTTGAATATTTTTCAGATAAATCACCTGAATTCGAATCCCAAGTAGGTGCAGTATTTTGCATCTCAGTGGGATTTTGGAAATCTACAGAATTATGAGACTATGACCTGTCTTAGCCACAACTTTTCTCATTTCTCCTGCATTGCTCAGAACAAAGTGGAGACAATCTACATGAAAGGGGTTTTTTTTGTTGTTATGCATATTAACTGGAAAAAAAATCACATAACACCTTCAGGGTAACTACATTTTTGGAAAGTGATTTGCTAGTTGATGGTTAATTGCAAATTGATAGTTAAGTTCATTTTAGGCAACTGGAGATTCAGGCAGCCAAAGTTAGAGACTACCTTTGAAAACAATTTCCTAATTCATGTGGAGTTTATAAGCTTACACTTGTAAAGCACTTCAAGATATCTGCGTAGAGTTGCCATTCAAAATGTAATATTTTCTGGTATTTGAAACTGCCAGGAAAAAATCAGTCTGTCTTTTGCTCCTCTTGCTGGAGTGTCAGCCATGAGGGGATGGGAATGTACTAGGGCTTCTTTTAAGGAATGTGTAGGCACCATTCTATTAAACTTGAGATTGCCCTCACAAAGGAGGACACAAGAACAACCTGAGCATAATCATATGTAAGTACATATTTTTGACCAGTTCAAAGACTGTGCGTGTGAAATATGAACTTCGGTGATCTTTTGCATTTTTAGATTTTGTCGTATTCCTCCTCTCTGTCCCTGAGGTCCCATTCAGTCTGAATTTCAGTGCAGTGTAGCTGACACAATGGGCCATATTTTTCCATTAGATATACAGTGCCAGAAAACCTTTGACGTCAATGGGAGTTCTGTGTATGCCTGTGAGGGGAGAATTGGTCCTGCTGTGGTTTCCCTATATTATTGTGTATTTTCCAACAATATAAAAGGGCAGCCTCTGCCTGTCTTTCAAAGTGCAGCTTTGCCACCCAGATTTCAGAGGCTTTGGCCAGGTTGTTACTCAGTGTGGAACTTGGAAAAGAGAAGGAAAAATTCACATGTACACAATGGAAGTACCATTTTCTTATAGGAAAACTGCTGTTCACATGTGTGGGAGGATTTGCCAATTTAGCAGTTAAGTAGACTTTTACGCAGTACCATATGACACCACAAACTGTCCCCATGTCACAAGTCTCTTAGAAATTGTGGAGTACATTGACACATACTATTTGAAGTGAAAGGAAGATGACAAATTAATACTTTATATTGACCAACAGAAAAATTACTTTACAGATACTGTGGCCTGTAGATCCATTGAAACTTATTGGTTTGAGTGTAAAGTCATTGTTTTAACAACTCTTGCTTTACAATCTGTCAAAATAAGCTGTAAAGCATGTGTACTGTATATAATTATCTCTTCTGGTTTGGCTTCAAAGACCAGGGTTTGGAAGGTATTCAAATTTATAGTTTTGTTTAATTAAAGTGTTTTAATTAGCCTACTGGTGTAGTCATCCACTCATCATGTAACTGACTTCCAACATGCTTTATTTACACATTTTTTGTCAACTACTTTGTATGTTTTTGTAGATCTTATCTTTCTTTTTTTCAGTGGATATGAGAAAATGTTTATTTTTGTAATTTACATTTTCCTTTTATGGTCTGATCACAGATCAGTATATTAGACTGACTGAAGCATTTAGAAGACAGTATGAGCTCAGAAGAGAAATTTATTTTCTTCTTACAAAGATAATGTTTAGTTAGAAGTCTACATCATATTTTGATCAGTGGACTGCGGTATAACAGAAGGAAAAAAAGAGTATAATTAAAACTATTCATAACAGTATCTGCACTCGAGCTAAGAAAAATTAGTGAGTAATGATCACATTTTCAAATGAAATTGCACAAGTGAGAAAGCTGAACAGTTATTTGTTTTGCTTTTGGAGTATAAAGGGTTTAAGCCATGGAGTTACAGAAAGCTACCCTTTTTTCTCTTTTCCATGACGTTGCCTGCTACACTTAGATCTTCTTATTCTTTTCATTTAGACCTGTATATGTCTTTAGGATCACATATCTCCTTGTTTTTTCACCAATTACTAGGAGATGACTAGAAGTAAAAGTGGGAGCATTCATATTTTCATGAGTCTTGGTCAGATACATTTTAAATATTTCCTCTTCTTTTTAGCTGATTCCAGTTAATTTAGGTTTCTATTTAATATTAAATATTTATGCATTATCTTGAGTACAAAGGAACTCACCTGCTTATGTGATTCTGAAAAACTTGCAGCAGCAAAAGGAAGGCAGTCTAATGGCTTGATAAAAATGAAATACTTCAATTAGAATCACTGAAAAATAATAGGGTGAAGTTCTTGTTGACTTTTACCACAGTTTTTTTCATATTCATATGCTTAAAGACTTTTTACTAGCTTAAAATTCTTCAAATGTTAATCTGGCTTAATTTATATTTATAGTAGAATCTTTTCCTGATACAATTTTTTTGTTGTCTAGAGCTTTTGGATTATGTTTTATTGTCCTAGAAGTATAACCCAGTCACATGCTGGATTGTGGATGTCTGATCCAGAGCTCTTTATTAATACATACCATGTCATACTTTATCTTCAGCATAGAGAGTTTGTTTTTATTAGAACTCAGACTGAAAGAATGGCTTATTAGCTTGAGGTGTAGATAAATGTTGTGAATGGTATGATGAACATAAATAGGGAATGTTTATTCATTATTACTTGTAAGGTAAGAAGTAGAAGAAAACTAACAAAATTAGCAGGCAACAGGTTTTAAATGCAAGTATTATTTCTATGGAACATGTAACCGAACCATGGAACTGAATAGCACAAGATTTTCTGGAGGCCAAAAGTACAAATGAGTTCAAATAGTGAGTAGACAAGCCATGGAAGAAAAGTCCCACATGAAGGGTATTAATCCAAAGATCTCAATACAACCATTAGCTCAGAAAGACTTATAGTTCTGGTTGTCAGTAAACCAGTGGAAGTAGTCATGGCATCCTTTCTTCTTCATATACTCTTTTCTTAAACAGGGACTCTTAGCTACTGTTAGAGCCAGCATTTTCAAATTAGATGGCTTTTTGATCTCAGCTTGTACAGATATTCTGTTGCTAGGCATGTCTGAGCTTCAGAGGGCTGCCAGTCAACCTGGAGTGTTGGTTAAGATGGTAACCATCATGTATGCTTCACTTTTAAACCCACTGAAAACATCATTTAGAAAGCAATTGCGTCTTTAAAGGTGAATACGAACATTACCACAATGAAAATAAAAGCCTCTGTGTCACCAGAATCAAATCAGAAAGAACATATCTAGTTCATTCACTAAATGAATACAAAGTCATTGATGGGCTTCTGTGAGCTTTGAGCCAGGCAGTGGAGAACATGACTCTAGAGACAACATCAGGTTCTTATCTTACCGAAGTCCATACCTAATTAACATGCACATCCTTCCCTGTTTGTGCCCTTGTTTGTTCTGTGTAAACAACTTGAAATAGCTGTTTTTCCCTTGTGTTCAAACAAACAAAGACCTTTGATACTCTGAAGAAAATTAGTAACAGGTGAAAGATTATGTTTAACAATGTTGGGACTAAGCAGCCATTTGCTTTAAAGTATTTCTCCTTGAATCTTCTTTAATTCCTAACAGATAATAACTGTTGTCTGTTGCTAGAACTCACATATATCAATTTCTCTGAAGCCTCTGTGTAGTAAGAATAAACATGAAATAAAACCCTTAGTAACTTTTCATCATATGCAGTGAAGAAGTGTGATTGAGATTTACATAGGCGCATTTGGCTTTCTTTTCATATTCACTTGAACCACACGAGAAATTGTATTTAGTTCTCTCAGTCTAAGGATAAACTATTATCAGAATACATATGTGCTGTGATCAAATGCAGGTAAGGTGTTTCTTGTGTAGAAAGAGGTTGTAACTCACACTGTTCTATATAGATTTCAATTTTGGATTATTCAATTTATTTCTTTCTATGTGCTTTGTCACCATTGTCTGTGTTTTTTTAAGGCTTGTATTTTCATATACAAAGAAGACAGAATATTTTTTTTAGGTATTCTAAATAAGTTTCTGTCTATTCCAGAAGTCCTCTAAAAGGCAGATATCCTCTTCGGATTTAAATTTCCCTTCAGATTCACTTTTGCTTTTTTTGCATTTTCAATATAGAAAATATTCACCGAATTTCCCTCAAATGAATACATTTATATTCTTACCATCATTAATTGTTAAAAAAAAAGCCTGATAAAACAGATTTGTAAACTGCTTGTTGAAAACTGTGGCACTTAACCTGCATTAACTAGCACCTCAATCTGACTTTATTCAATATATTACAGCAGTGACCTGAAGCTTCTGGTACATACCAGAAATTCATGTATTTGAAATTAGCCACAGTTCAGTAATCTGTGGGTGACATTGTGGCTCCTACAAATTCAGCATACTTCGCAAAAAGATGAGAATACTGGCTTCAGGTCTGAAATTCTATTGTGTAACTGTTTACATACACACACTTTGTTCTCACCAGTGTACTACGAAAAAAAAAAGGACAGAAAAGGGATTTGAATGCAACAAACTGTAATTTAGCTTCTAAACAAAAGAAAAATTTCCAAATTATTCTTTTCTTATGAATTGCATGAAAAACATTAAAACCATTACTTACTTTTAGCAAATGTGTGTATGGCCAAGACTGAGTGAAAAACGACTGCTGGTTAGAACATCAGTCTGATGAAGAGAATAAGAAATGCTGATCTATATAAACCATGCTGATGGTTTCTCCATCAGTAAAGAGTGATACTTTCTACATGGAAATTAGGAGCTATTCTGTGTATGATATCAAGTGAGACAAGTATGTGTCAGTCTGAAAATGCAATGGTATATTGCTTTAGTATTTAACATAAAAGAAGTCCATTTTAGCATGTGGAACGTTCAACTTTTTCTTACCAACAGAATTCTGTAAAATATTCAATAGGTTTTAACTTAAATGTAGAAGTACCCAAGCTATTTTCCAAAAATATTCCCCAGATTGAAAATGTACCACAAATGCAGCTGGGATGCTAAGAAGCCCATAGTCCAGGTGTTATGGAGAGGAATCAGCTTTTATGGAGAGGAATCAGCTTCTCTACTTGCTTGTTTAACTTCAGAAATACAGTTTAACAGCCTGACAGACAGACGCTGAGACCTAAAGATGAGGATTCTCAGCAAGGGAGCTGCATGTTTTTTTCTCCTTGTCTTCACATCTCTCTACCATGAACACACTGCATGCCACGTCAGAAACATGAGCAGACCTGGGTTTTGGCTTTTTTTTTTTTTCCCTTTTGGTGGCAACTCGCTTGGGGTAAATGTTTTATTTCCTGCTTTGCACTAGCATAAAAGCAGTTGAAGTCTTTCAAAACCAGGGAAAAAAGAAAAAAAGACTTTCTGTGTTAACTGGGACATTAAATTAAAAATGAAACAATATGTTGTATGCTACTTAGAAAACATTTTTTGATGTGCCCTTGATACGAAAATCAAGTAAAAAGTCCATTAGAGCTCTTTATCCTTTCACTTGCCCTCTTTTCTTCTGTTCCTTCCTACTGTCTCTCTTCTCCTCATCTCTCTCTCCCTTCGGCTCCCCTTTTTGTTCCTGGAACATTCTGTTTCTCTTATGAGCTAACAAGTTTGATGTGGCCCTGTGTCTCATTCCCTTCCAGGCTTGCAGCTGTTTTGGCAACAGAAGAAAAAATCCCCATAACAAATCAAATAAAAGCCCATTCTGTGAAGAGGAATTGAAAACAGCAGGCCTCAAAGAGGACTGCACATGAGATGCCTTGTTCTGGCTTTCAACACGACTCAAATCAGAAACACATTACCATAATCTGAAACAGCCCACTGCTAACACAAGACAGATGGTGGGTAATAACCCATGCATCATTAATAAATAAATTCCAGCATTAAAGGCTTTACAAAGTATGACAACATTATCCGGGCAAAATTACTGCCCCTTTTCCACCCCCAACATTATTTCACTCTCTTACGGGTCTCTTTCACTCCCTTTCTCTCCCTTTTAAAGTGATTGTACTTTTGAAGGAAATTAAACGTGGTGCAAGTTTTAATCAGATGAAACCCATCTTAGTGTACAAGTCTGAAACTCCAGAAGGGGAAAATAAAATAGCTGCCAAAGTGTAATAGCTCCCATGTACTTCTATTGGATCAGCAAATGACAATTTATTGCATTCCACTCCACTAGCTGTCTTTGCCCTCTCTCGTATTCTACTATTCTTATATTTCACTACAAATTTCAAGCAAGAATTTTGGCATTGTGTTTTCCAATAAATTGAAAGATATATGTATAATTTCTCAGTTTTCCTTCTACAAACTATACCATCTGTCTTCTCCCCTTTCTTCCTCACTCATTTCAGAGATAATTTTGGGTAAAATATATACCTTTTAACTTTAACAAATGTTGGAGAGTATTTACAATAAAATAAGATGGACCTACCACAATGCATTTGTGCCTGACCAACATGAGTATATCACTTGCAAGGGGAAGGGAGAACAGATGGGATGAAATTTTTACAGCATGTTACACAGTTACAGAGCTGGAATCCCAGGTGGAATTTGAAATCTTCTGTTTCCAGAGTTCATAGTGTTACACTCAGCATTGGGATGCAAGTCTATCATAAAGACAGAAATGGGCCTCAGTGTTTGGTTCTGTATGTGTGGTGGGTTGACCTTGACTGGCCACTACGTGCCCACCAAACCACTCTATCACTCTCCCTCTTCAAAAGGACAGGGGGGAGAAAATACAATAAAAAGACTGTGGGTCAAGATAAGGACAGGGACATCACTTACCAATTACAGTCATAGGCAAAACAGATTTGACTTGGGGAAATTAATTTAATTTATTGCAAATTAATTGTAACAGAGGAGGATGGTGAGAAATAAGAACAAAACTAAAAACACCTTCCCCCACCCCTCCCTTCTTCCCAGGCTCAGCTTCACTCCTAACTCCTCTACCCTCTACCCTCTACCCCTGCCTGAATGGTACAGGGTGATGGGGAAATGGGGTTGCAGTCAGTTCATAGCCATTCATCTCTGCCTCTCCTTCCTCCTCATGTTTTTCCCCTGCTCCAGCATGGGGTCCCACCCACCTGATGCAGTCCTTCATGAACTTCTCTAATGTGGGTCCTTCCCATGAGCTGCAGTTCTTCAGGAACTGCTCCAGCATGGATCCTTTCCACAGGGTGCAGTCCTTCAGGAACGGACTGCTCCAGCATGGGTCCCCCACAGGGTCACAGGTCCTGCCAGAAAACCTGCACCTGCATGGGCTCCTCTCCATGGGCTGCAGCTTCTGCCAGGTGCCTGCTCCCATGTGGGCTCTTCACAGGCTTCAGCTTCCTTCAGGACATATCCACCTGTTCCACCATGGACCTCCATGGGCTGCAGGGGAATCTCTGCTCTGGCACCTTCAGCACCTCTTCCCCTCCTTCTTCACTGACCTTGGTGTCTGCAGGGCTGTTTCTCTCACATTTTCTCACTACTTTCTCCCAGCTGTTGTTGCACAGCTTTTTTTTTACCCTTTCTTAAATATGTTATCACAGAGGCGCTACAACATCACTGATGGGCTCAGCTTTGTCCAGAGGTGGATACGTCTTGGAGCTGGCAGAAAATGGCTTTGTCCAGCATGGGGGCAGCTTCTGGTGTCCTCTCACAGAAGCTCCTCCTGCAATCCCCCCTGCTGTCAAAACCTTGCCAAGGAAACCAAATACAACATTAAAACTACCATGATTCTGTGTGAATGTAATATATTTCACTCTAAACATCACCCTGATTCCTGGATTTTTCAGTTATTTGCTTTGACGGTTCACTAATGAAACTATTGCCTATGAACTGAGCTGAAGCAATGGATACAGCACCGTAGTTGGGAGTAGTAGCTTGGCTAAAATCCAATCCGAGTAAATTTTAGTATGAATATTTACATTCTGAATTACATAAATTCAATTAGATACTCTCTATATATTTATTATAAATTTTAATTCCTGACCTAAACTGTTCTGTAACATTCAGTATAGTGAAATGTTATGTCCAATTGTAGTAGCTATTGAAATTCTTCCTGGCTTATACACTTGTTTACTTCTCTTTCACATGACAAATTAGATAGATATAAGTTTTTTCTAATGATGGGGATAATGAAATATCCCAAATGAATAGTTTTCCCAGTTAATTGGTGGAATTATATGTCTTTTTTCAAAAGGATTTCTAGGCTGGTGGTGCAAAAAGATGTTTGTTTTTCATGTATGTTGCAGCTACATGATTGTGAGTGTATTTGGCCATAACTATGTCCTTGTGATATACTACCTTAATTTCTACAAAGAATGCTATGTGGGCAGCTCTGAAATACCTACAGAAAACTTATCTTCTGCAAAACACAATGTTATGCTTACTTATTTCCTCAGATCAAATGAATATTACAGTGCTGGACCACATTTGACCAGAGGATCTCATCCACAGAATACATTTCTAAGGTCAGTAATGGAATCAAATTTATTCCCAGGCATGTTCCCAGGTTCATTTTTTGTCTAAAAGGTGCTTTAACAGCTAGGCATAGCTATCTGAGAAATCTGCCTTACAAAGCAGTAATGAATACAGCCCAGAAATCAGTAAAAGTGCCGTCAGCAAACCTTGGATTCTAAGGGGGCTGATGGAGAGGTCTCAGTGGAGTGTGTACTACACAGCTTATTTACTTCTTGGCTCTTCATTAACTGGGATTGTTCAGTTTTAGGGCTGCTGCCTTAAAGCAACGTGTGAAACAATCTCTTTTCCTCCATCTTTAATTAACTTAAAGCAATAGGAGGAGTGATTTAAGATAGTAATGGTACAATATACCAAAAAGTTAAACATCCAACTTCATTCTTTTGCAGTGTATTCTAAACAGTTTCCATACTATGTGTCTTATTAAAAAAAAAAGAAAAGAAAAAAAGAAAAAAAGAAGAAAAGAAGAAAAAGTAGTCATATTCTTTTTGAAAACTAACTGGGGATGACAGAAAGAAAGAAGGAAAGGAGAGAAGGAAAGAAAGAAGGAAAGAAGGAGAGAAAGAGGGTAAGGGAGAAAGAAAAAGAGAGGATGGGGGAAGGAAGGAAGGAAGGAAGGAAAGAAGGAAGGAAGGAAGGAAGGGAGGGAGGAAGGGAGGGGGGGAGGGAGAAAAGGAGTGGGGGGAGAGAGGAGGAAAAAAGGTTAGTTATGAGTTTTCCTGTGGTGAAAAGGCTGAAAGGAAAAAGGGCAGGAGAAGAGAAACAGTGTGCACAAATGAAATGAGTACCTATAGCTCCATAAATTTTGAGTGATATTTTGCACAGGAACTTAATCAAACTTGGTTTCAGTTAGAATCACTAGCAGTAGAATGGCAACTCGTCAAAAGAAAAAAGTAAAAATAATCAAACTTTTCAAGAGAAGATTTTGGATAGACTTATTAAGAGCTTCCATCCAGATGTTTGACTCTTAGGAAATTCAGAAAACAGAACAGCTTTCTTTCCTAAACACACCCATGATCCTTTAAAAAGAAGATCACTTTCCAGACCAAACCAAAACATACCACAGATACTCTTCAAAACTGAAAAATCTTCAACTCTGTAACATTTATATCATTACAGCAAGCGCGAGGCTGATATTACATGCAAAGAACTGACTGGAAAAACATTCATGTTTACCTATGTAAGTAAACATTCCATAATTTATTTTAACAGATTTCCATTACCTTGTTATAATTACAGTAAATAAATACACAACAGCTTTCAATTCCCATTAAGATATAAATGTTTTAAGTATAAGATTTGCTGCAAATAAGTTAAAATAGAACAACCCCCCCTTTGATGTCATCATGCATTGTATGTGTTAAAAATTTCTGGTAAAACTTCATGAGAACTCTGAGGGTCTCTGAGGGTCTGACCACTTACTGTGAGAAAGTATATTAGCAGCTCTTTTATCTCATAGCATAGAATTTCACGACAATAGTTTGTGTAGCCATAAAATCATTGCTTTCACATTTGTAAAGTTTTACACTGCACTGTTCTTCAGAAAATCCAATGGTGTTATGAGGAAGGCTAGGAAAATCCTCTAAAGTTAATATTGCGAATCTCCTCTTCAGCAAAATGATAGAGCACATATTCAAACTTCTACATGTAAAATCTACCTCATTAAGTAATTTTCAAGGATTAAGAATATGTTAAAAGCTTCTGTATGAGCTCTTTACTATAGTTATAGAAATAACATCTGAAAGCCTCAGTTATGTCTTGATTTTGTCTTTGTAAATTAAAAAGAAATCACTCACATAAATTCTGTTCTGATAGCATCTATTCTCAGAAAAGGCTGTATATTAAAAAAAATTAAAAACAGGAAATGAGGGGGGAATTACAAATTCAGGTTTATTGATATTTTGACCCACTTTTCATTATATGTTTGTATTTTTGTCACAGTAGTGAAAAGGCCCAATCAGAGAATAGAACACTGTTGCAAGCTGTGCTTTGCAAATCCAGATAGGGAATTGTTACTTAAACGTTTGCCACTACTCCTCTAACTTTAGAAGAAGGAGGGACATCTCAGAAGGTGCAGCCCCTACCCTTGAAAAACATCTGTTTGTATGATCTACTGTCATTTACGTATAATTTATGATTCCCACTCCCCCCAATAGTTATGATTTATGGAAATAGGACTTCACAAATGACGTAATATTCTTTCTTTAGTCTATTTATTTAGTAGCTGGGTAGTGACAATCAGAATTGTCATAAATTTCTGGACATGACAAGAAAAATATTGCTTTCACAAATGTGAAAGTAAACATCAGAAATGCAAAGGATCTATTCATTAATGCTTGACCTACATTAATTTTAATGTAAAGTAGTTTTAGGTCTGTCCAAGGCAGTAATCTGCATAAAATAATCTACTAAGGGAATAATATAAAGCAGAGAAAAAGTTATGATGTTGTAAGTCAAGATGTGCCCGAAAGTGGTAATTTTTCTGGAAGAGATTGTTTCTTTCTTAGATATTCCTTTGCTTAGTGCCAGTTTCTTGGCAGTGACTCAGTTGTTCAACTTACATCAAACTTGTGTCAAGAAGCTTTAATGGTTATATTGTCTGAGTGCACTGGACCAGCTCAGGGCTCTTCACACAAGTTCATCTCCCTTCAAGTCTCACTTACTTTTCCTAAGTGATGCAGAGGGTTCATGGGGCCTCCTACTCTGGCGAGGGATTAAATGGGAGTGTGATAAATCTATCTGTGGGTAATTAACTAATGAGCATTTTCTGCCATTATGAAACAATATCTATCACTGTTCATACGTAGTAATGCAATAAAGCTGTTCTTATGGATTATAAAGAGCTTTCTGAGATGTAGACCTTGGTTCAACATATTGAATTTCCCATAGTATGAGAATATCTCTAATTTTCTAAAACAAATACTCTCCAGCAGACTTAAACTAGGGTCAATACGACGTGCAGACATTCAGAAAATTCTTTAGGTTGCTAGGTTCTGCTTCACAGATATGAAAGGCCAATGCCTCAAATTAAATATCTCTCCCTACTATGAAATACAGAATTTTCCGTATTAAATATCTATTGGGGTACTCACCCTAAAAAGGCGAACAAAACAAATTTTTTTTTCCTAATTTTATTAAAATGTTATCAACTGACATAATTCTGCACAAGTAAATGCCATTTTTCTATTCATTACAAGAGCTACATTGTTCTAGAACAAAAAGTAATTATTTTACTAATATTTATCATCGTATAATATTTCAATTAATAATTTTTTTCTTGTAAAATTAAATTCCCGTACATAGGGGACACATGAAGTACAAACAAATTTTAGTTCAATAGAAGCATAAGTATGCCAAAAAAAAAAAAAAAAAAGCAGTTGTAAATGAAGTAATACAAATTTATTTAAAAAATACATTAAATTAATAACATATGTATTTTTGCCTTTAAGCAAGCTGTGCATTTTGTGCTTATCACTGGCCCAGTTTTCAGTTCTTAAGTGTTTTCGGATGCTTGTCAGTCATTTGCTGCTTGTAGAAACAAACATATTTTTATTTTGAAAGCTGCAAATAAATTAAAGGTAAAATAGAAAGATAAGGCAAAATATAACTCCAATTATCAGCTGGGATGCTGAACAAATAAATGTTGATGCTGAAAAGAACAAAGTACCTTTTGGCTTTAGATTCAGAATTCTTAAAACGGTTAATTGTAAACAGATGCATAGCACAATTAATTTCAAGAGTATAGGAACACTGATAAGAATAATGAAGGCTTGGGTTAAATAATGTTTCGATGAGTTATATATATTGTAATTTCCAGGGTTTTAGGAAATTTGCCTTTGACTGTTAAAGGACCAGCTGAAGCAATCTATGAACAATTAGCAAAGATCTCCAGAAAGCTGTGGATGACGAGTGAGGTCCCAGAGGAGTAGGGAAGGTCAAATGCAATGCCTATCATTAAAAAAGGGAGAAGGAGCACCTAGGGAGCTATAGACTTTTCAGCCTAAATATAATACTAGAAAGCTACTGGAACAAATTATTGAACAATCAATTTGTAAGTTCTTGGAGGATAATCAGGTGCTAAGGTATGGTCAGCATTAATTTGTCAAGAACAAATGGTGTCAAACCAATTTAATTTTCTTTTCCTACAGGGTACTGGCTTTGTGGTTAAGGAGCACTCAGCAGAAGTGCTCTTGCTTGACTCTATTAAATTTTTGAATTCACCACATCTTTTATAAGCAAACTAAGCAATTATGGCTTAGATATTACTACTACTAGATGGGTCACAGCTGGTTAAACCCTCAAAGGATAGTTGCTTGTTTTCAAACTCGATTTGGCAAGGATTTTTTTTTTTCATTTAGTACTAGTAATTATATTAATTTTCATGCTAAACTTCCAATTTTCAGTCTAGCACATGGTTGATGGAGTAATAATAAACCAGTGGAAGTTTACAGATGATATTCAGGACTGAGAGATGGCAGGCCCTTTAGAGTACAGAACTAAAATCCTAATAAATTTATTTTGAGAAATTGATGAATAAGCCAAAATCAGGAAGATGAAATTCAAAAGAGATAAGAATAATGTGCTAGATTTAGGAAGAAAAATAATTTCAAATTGAAAAATAACTGCCTGGAAAGCAGTACTGCAGAGAAGGACATAGGTATTGTTTGCACTGTGGTATGGACTGAATGTAGATTGACAATGAGATGACATTACAAGACAGGCTATTGTCTATCAGGTTGTACTAACAGAACCATTAAGACATAAGAGGTAATTATGCTGCTCATCTTGGCAGCCATGATGTCTCACCTGGTGCAGTATACATAATATAGGTCACACAGATTAGTACAGAGTGGGTAAGATGAAGACAATCAAGAGAACTGACAAATATATGTGGTTTTAAAAGGACAGTATATAAAAAATGTGAAAGAATTTGGAGGTATTAGTTTGTGGAAAAGAATCATGTAAGCAGTGTCACAGTCTTCAATTATGTAAAATTTTTCTTTTAAAGGGGATGATGATTGACTGATCAGCCAAGTCCACTGACATAGGAGAAAAGTAATAAGCAAGGGGGATATGCTTTAGGAGTATCTTTTAATGGGAATAATTTTGCAATTGAACAAATTACCTAGGTGTGTTCAACCCTTGTCACTGTAAGGTTTTAGAAACAGGTTGAGTAACATCTACCAGCTATGAAACAGGCATAGATAATCCAGCCTTAGTCCAAAGATGGGCTTGCTCCAGCACTTGTAAGGTTCTGCTGAGACACTGCAGTCTGTAGCATGAATAATTATTTTGATCAGAGATCAAACTGTGCACATTTTTTCTTACTTCACTTTTGCCCCACATTTCAAAATATTCCAGCTGAATGTGTTTTTTGCAGATATTCCAACCACTTTGTGAATATTTCTTATGATCTATGCAAAATGTCTTAGACCATTCCTCTTTTAAACAACTTCTAGGAGTTCTTTACTTCATTTTGCAAGTGAAATAAGACTTTCTGCCTCTATTACTAGGATTTTGTCAGCTCTGTGAAAAGACAGGAGGTTTTGATGGGTATATTCTAATACTAGTAACCATATAACAAGAAAGGGTCCCAAAAAATCCAAAGCACTTCTTCTGAAGTACAGGGAAGTAATATTCTAACTGCAGCTCAGAGCACTGGAATAGTGATCTCTAACTTCCTATCATTTCTTGAGAAGAAGGAATCATAGCTACACTGCAATCCAGAGTGTCAGTCAAAGAAAAGACAAAAGGAAGGGCCTTGTTTATTGGGCAAGTCATTTACATATCTTGGTACACATTAATGTACAAAACCCAAAATGGAGATTTTGGACCTGTTGAACTTCCAGGAGTATTTTTATTTGCAGATACTTAGTAAAAAAGATACTTGAATGCTCTTTTAAGTTATGCCTACCTTAAAGAAATGTAGTATTCAATTTAAGTATAGTTTAGACTGAGAGAAAATATCAAATAATGTAATTTAACTCCATAATTCTAGAACAGATTTTACCAAATTATCTTTCTAGAGAAAGGTTTGTCAAGTTCTGGCTTGAATTTCAATTAATTATTTCTGTACATTCATGAAGAACTTTGTAAGGTTCTGAACACCTCAACTTAGGTCAGACATACAAGAGGGAAGACTAAGCAATAAAAAACATTCAAGTTATATTTGTACAGAAACAAAAAGTACAAATAGAGCTATAACAAGAAGCAGAGAAGGAAAGCTTTATTTTCCCTTGTACTGAGTATAAAGTTAAGTGATCTAAGTGGCAAGTGGCTGGAAATTTCAGCTTGCTGATGAACAAAGGAATGAGAATCTGCAGGCTTTAGAACAAAAAAAAAAAAAAATCCTATGAGTATCTTTACAGTAAGATCTAGAAGGTCTTCAGTGAAGGAGGGAAGGAAGGAGAGAAGAAAGGAAGCAAGGAAGGAAGGAAGGGAAGAAGAGGAAAGATGGAAGGAAGGAAGGGAAAGGAAGAAGAAAGAAGGAAAAATAAGTCCTCAGGCAATACCTGATAACTGATATATCATCTATGCAAAGGATTTTGTTTTTTTCCCCAAGTGTCTGAACTTGAAAATGCATATATAGCAGTTTTTCAACATTTACTGATACATCAACATATGTAGTTATAGAATAAATCAAGAATGAGTTAACTTCTCTTTTCAAGTTTTCTTACATAGGTTTCCTTTGTTTTTCTAGCAAGATGATGTTGAAGATGTTCGGAGGCAACAGCAAAATATTTAACAAAATTAGGATTACAGTTTATTTTCAATACTCTTTTTTACTTATTGTCACATATTTCAGAGTCCTTGTGTATATTTAAGCACCAGATTATGTCTTTTGTTTAACTGGTCAGCCAATCAGCTTTTTGTAGGAAATATTTTGTTCTTATTGAAAAAGCCTTATTTAACCGAAGACCATAGCTAGCTTTAACATGGGAGATGAAACACCCTTTCTGGTTCCTTTGTAAAATGTCTAGTCCCTATTTATTGGAGGGTATAATAATTACGTTCTGTTTATATATCCATGCAGTTTTTGATGAATATTTGAGAAGCATTTAATAGTGACTCATGAGGGAAGAAATTCATTGACTGTTTTCCATTAAAAGACAGTCCATAAAAGACTGCTGATTTGATAATAGCTTTCACTGTGTTTGGATTCAACTACTAAGAAATTTATTTTCTCTGCAGAATAATTCACTGAGTTTATCTGTCTTTTTCTAACTCAATGTACATGGATCATAGTGTATGTGCATGGTGCCTACTGTACTATTCAAAATTTTGCCTGGAAAAAATATAAAATTGGCCAGTAGGAAGAGAAGGAAGCCAGGAAAAGTGATGCATTTGAGCATAAGCCAAGATTCAGGTAGTGTTCTGTGTTGATTTGTGTTCATTCCCTTAATTTTTTTTAAGTTTTTCTGGAGTTAACTAATCAACATTTATGATAGAAATTTATGATAGAGGTGATCCAAATAATATACTTGTTATAGGCCAGGCCTTGACTTTGTGCAAAGAAAGGGAAGAAATATGTCTTCAAGTTTTGTTACATATACCATTATCCTGAAAGTCAAATAGGAGTCTTGAAGCTAAGCATGTGTTTCAGTCACACTCATTGTGACAAGGAGCTGAAGAATCAATTATTTCGATTGTTTCAGGAAAACAACCTAAAAAACTGGCAAAAAGAAAAATAGAGGCTCCTCTAGTATTAGTACACTATTTATTTGGTAGGAGGAATAGAATTTCTGAGAAATTATTTTAGGACCAACACAAGTAAGTTAGAAGACTGGTTTACAATTGTTAGCTGGGAATACATTTCAAGTTACACCTTGAGGACCTTTTCAACAATGTCAAGAGTACCTTGCTGCAAAGGTACACAATTGGAAAGCAGGATTTATTCTTAAGAAATTTTCAGTCAGAAGACAGTATTAGCAAGCAATGTATATGGCAGAAGTGAGTTTTTTTCTAAATACTTAGGAAAGATCTCATCTTTTTACCTAATGTGTTTATGATCTTATATACATAGTTATAAACAGAGATAAGAATGTATGTCATGTGAGCTCTGATGTCAATAGCAAAATAAGAGAGGAAGCAGGAATTAAGACCTCCTCTGATATTTTATGGTGAGATGTTGGAGGGTTCCAGTGTTTAACAATATAATTGGCAAATATAAAGACAGCATCCAGTCTAGCAGACTCCAAATAAACAGTTGCAAGCAAAAGGGAAGGAAAATCTGATCAGAGTTTTAAATCATTATTTAAAAACTAAAAATAAAATAAGCTGTGTGAATAGAGGACCATAACTGATAGGGAAAGAGTAGGAGTCCAGTGATAGAAATTATATCCTTGTTTATAAATTGCCAGGAAAGGTCCGCTGGTCATGCACAGCCTCAGTGACACAGGAGAGCTTCAGGGCGAGACTCTTCAGCTATAGTAACACTGGGAATGACTAGCGTTTCCAACGTCTGCTGAAGTGGGGATCCACCTGGGCAAAATGGCTTTAGAAATGACACTAGGTTTCACTCAGGGTCAAACTTCACCTGCAATTGCTAATAATGTGTCTTTTGTACATTGTCAAAATTGAGGAACAGCTGGGGAAAATATCTTGTCTTTGAAGCATTTATTGAGGCACTAAACTGTACAAAACTGAAATAATTTACTGCTGCTTCTTTAACTTCCTTAACTGATCTGGGCAGTTATATTTCGTCTGCAAAGAAAAATTTTGGCCCTTATCTTTCCCTAAGCACTAAGAGGTTTGGCTTCTCTGTCTGCTTCTTCATTTGATAAAAGAATATCCTGACGCTGAAGAGTCTTGCTATCCTCCCACACTTTCAGTGGGCTCTGCATCTCACTTTCTGTTTCTAATTTCCCTCCCAATACAGCTGAAATTTGATTAGTGTTGCCAGTTTATAATTTGGGCTACAAAGTCCAAATCTCCTAAATTGTTGCCATTTTCACTCCTTCTTTTATTTTTTTCTTTGAACATAGCTTTCTAAAGCTGTACTGAGTGTAATTCAGGGATACAAATGTCACTCTGCTATACACAATCAAACACCTACTGACATGTGGCCTCATTCTTTTCTGTTAAGGTATGAGTAGAACCAGGGCGATTCTGAAAAAATTACTCAGTTCTGTTGTAATTAAAAAATTTCCTTCAGTCTAGTACAACTGATGCTAGTATCAAATACTTAACACTTTTTAAAAGTATGGACTTCTTTAGGCCCTTGGAAACCTTAAAGGATAAAACATTTATTTAATAAGTAAGTGTATAAGATATTGAGAGTTTCCTCTTTGAAACCCACTCCTTATCATCCATTCATGGAATAATCTGATCAGACATGAAAGCAGATGCTAAGGAAATTAATTGAAAATAAAAAGTGATATTGAGATTAATTATTGCCCTATTCATAAATTCTTACAGCAAAATTCCCTGAACCTCTGTACATTATTTATTATTTTAATGTCTGCATGGGAGATAACTATAGTGCAAAATATTCAACTGTGGAGAAAAAAATGGGTGTGGCAAGAAGAGGTACCAAATTTGCTGACAATAAAATAATCTTGAAAAGTCCCTAGTGTAATCCTCTGCAGATCTGTGTTGTTACTCATATACAGTATATGAAACTGGAAAGCAACTGCTAAAAAGTCTAGGACTCACTTCAAGGAAATATTAATTTTTTATGTTCACAAGTGGACAAAGAATATGTATACAAGATCTATACCTGTGCGTCTTAAAGTTCTGGCCAGATAGGTGTTTTGCAATATGAGACGATTATTTAGATTTTTGAGTGGACCATTGTATGGTCAAGTGCACTGGTTTACATCTGAAAGAAGTGAATTATCTTATTTCTAAGTTATTTTTTGAAAGATATTAAAAAAGATATCCCTAATAACTTTGTGTTTGTCACTTTAAGCCGTATTTTCTGGGGTTAGTGCATATATGGGGTTTGACGTAGCTAAAAGTAGGACATCTAATAGAGATTATCTAATGCAGTCTCTTTGTGCCTCCGACAAACCATTCCTCTAATTATCTTACATTAAGATCTGGCAAGTGCCTTCTCTATATTAATTACACGGATCACTGATACGCCAGTCCATGATGTTTCCATGTCTTGATCCAATGTATACAACTGTTTGAGTCTCTCTGTGGCTTCTTAATCTTAAGAAGTGCCTACTGTAGTTCAATTAACATTTTAGGTTTTTCGTACATTGGTTTTATTTACCTGAGCAGTGTATTGCACAGTAACTGCTTTGGAAATCCTAATATTGAGTATTTTAAATACACAACTAAATTCACACAACAGTGACTTTGTTTATCTTAATGTGCATTGGTTATATTACAGAGCTGTAGTGCACTTAGAGTTCTAGAGTATGTCAATACAGCAGTCATATTTAACAACAAAATCAAACCCAAATAACTTCACGAACATTGTTACTGAAGCTATAAACCATTTGTTCCAACCTCAAAAATTTTACTACATTTTCTGCTATGAGAACATTAAGCTAATTATTTTCAGAATGGTGTTTTTATGAACCAACCGTCATTTATATGAGACTGTAAATAAGCATGCAGTATACTCAATTTTTTTCTCTTGCCCTTCCTTAATTTTAGAAGTGGAAAATAAAACTAAAAATAAAGTATTTTAATGAAGTTTATTCCTATATGGAAAAAAAATATCTGAGTTCACAGTCAACCACATAACTTTATACCTTGTCTGAACCCTGAAAAGAAAGACCTGCAAAGCCTTAGCTAAAACTTTTAGGAACTTAGAACTTTTAAGTCTGCTTTTGTGATATGAGCCTAGCTTTTGTGTAAAAAAATGTGAATAAATGCAAAAGGAAATATCTGAAAGACCAGATGGGCATTAAAAGTTTTCCCTAATTTGGTGGCCGCTTGGTCAACTGGACAGGAATGTTTTGTAATGTTTTCCTCTCATTGAATATGAAATAAATTCCAAGCTGCAAGCCCTAGCACTGTAAAATAATATGTCTTCACTATTTGTCATTTGGATAGCACATGGTTATCAAGTGACAGAGTTTGGCCTTTTGCTAGTATGTGAATAAGACTTGATTCTTCATGCTCTTTCTTTAGGGTCTTAAATACATAATGACAAAGCTAATGAGCAGAAAGGAGTTTAGATAAACTTTGAACAAGGAAATAAAGTCATTTGTGATTTAACTTAAGCATGAAAAAGAATAAATAGTACAGTTTGTTTAAGTCACTGAAGCTAGAGTTGAATGTGGTCTTGAACATGCGAGTGAAATTCAGGTAGATGAATAGTTTTTATAGTTTTGATATCTAGGGGGAAATTTACAATGTAAAAAAAAAATCATGTATTACATTTATTCACTGTATCTGATGTGCAGTCAGACAGACTTATTTTCTGAATATGAAACTACTCATTTGCAGAACCAAATTTGACATGATGGCTTAAGGGAAACCTGCTTGGGGTTCTGTTTCATCAGGTTTCATAGGCCCTGCTCATTTTACCAGAATATCCCACAGAAAACAGTGTTAGAATTGATATGAATAATTTTGTATCTTTTTGAGAAGAAAAAGATAGGATAGTCAAAAATGTATGTACAGTGATATTTTTGTTTCTTTAAAAGTCCTTCATCAGAATTGATTTGTTGTTTTATTTCAGTGACATCCAAAAGACCATGACTGTACGGGCGAGCAGACCAGTGAGACTTTTGATCATGAGTCAGGAATGCCCAGACATTGGACTCTCAGCTCTGACCTGAAGATGGGGAGATCTTTGCTGAGTGGATTGCAGCTCCATCCATGCCTGTTGTGGCCAAATTTCTCTATAGTTGAAATGCTGTCAAGAAGGGTCATGTGTACTCGGGCTGTGTACAAACATGCAAAAAGATACCTCTGAGCCTCAAGGTGACATCAGCCTCTGGGGATCTGCCCACTCTGCAGAACACTCTTGAAAACAAGACGTATCTGAAATGTGTTGAGGCCCTTTTATACTCAGCAAGGTACAAATGCAGACCACTGGAAAAGCTCTGCCACTGAGTGTTTATAGTCTAGATGGATAATGGATTGTAGAGAAAAAGAATGAGTGAGGAAACAATGGTAGGTAAATGACATCCACTATTTTCCCCTCATCCACAAATCTGGTCATTTTATCACAGAAGGCAGTCAGGTTGGTCAGGTCTATTTTACCCTTAGTAAATCTGTGCTGGCTATCCCCAATCTCCTTCTTCTCCTTCACCTGCTGCAAAATGTGCTCAAAGAGAACTCCCTCCATGACTTTCCCAGAGACAAAAGTAAGCCCAACTGGCCTATAGTTCCCCAGTTTTTGTTTGTTTGTTTGTTTTTCCATGTTTTGAAGATGGGTGCAAAATTTGCCTTTCTCCAGTTGTCAGAGAACTTCTTCAGTCTCCATGACATTTCAAAGCTGATGGAGAATAACCTTGAAGGGACATCAGCTTGATCCCTCGGCACCTTTACAGGTTGCCCATGAGGTCCCAGAGAATTGTGCAGGTTGATGTCTTGAAAGCAATCCTTGACTTAATCGTCATTCCTGTTTGGTAGCTCCTCTCCTCCTTGAGCCCTGTCATTAACCCGCAAGGACTGTCACACCTTGTCAGTGAGGACTGAGGCAAAGAAAGCAGTGAATATGTTCCATCCATCCATGTTGTCTGTCCACTGTAACTAAATCACCTGCCTCATTCAGAAGCATTCACACTTTTTCCTTGCTTAGCCTTTTACTACTAACATAGCAGTAGAAGCTCTTTGTTGCCCTTGATGTCCCTCCAACTTCAGCAGAGTTTGACTTTCCTGAAACCATCTGTGCATACAATGGTAATGTTTTAAAATTCGTCCTTTGTAACCTGTTTCTGTTCCACCCTGTTATGCTGCCTTTTTGCGTTGGAGCTATGCTGTGAGTTTCCCACTTAGCCAAGACAACTTTGATTTTTTGAGTATTGGGATGAACAGTTCTGGTAGTTCGTCCTTAAAGACTTACTAGCTTTCCTGAGCTCCTTTGCCATTCAGAGCTGCCTCCCATGGAATACCATCTACCAGTTTCTGAATAAGCCAAAATCTGTTTTCCTAAAATCCAGGATCTGTGCTCTGCTGTTGTCCTTCCTCACTCCTCTCAGGATCTTGAAGATCATTATTTCATTATCAGTGTTGCTGAGGCTGCCATTGATTACCACGTGCCCAACCAGCACCTCTTTATTAGTGAACAGCAGATCCAGCTGTGCGTCACCCCTGCTTGGCCCATCCAGTAACTGTATCAGGAAGTTACTTCTGATATTCTCCAGAAATCTTGATTGCTTGTGTCCTGCCAAACTGTTCTTCTGGGAAGTGTCACGGGTCTCTGACACAGAGACCTCCTCAACTTGTTTATAGAAGGCTTCGCCCACTTCCTCAGCCGGACTGGCTGGTCTGTAACTCACTCCCAGTATACTGTCAGCTTTACCGGTCTTTCCTCCGACCCTGGCCCACAAGCTCTCCCTGACCCGCCACCTGTCCCACACATCTGACTGCTCCTTCACACAGAGAGCACCCCCCTCCTCTCTTCCCTGTGTGTGCCTCCTGAAGGGCTTGTGCCTGTCCACCACAGCACTCCAGTCGCGTGAGCCGTCCCACCTCCTCTGAGCGATCCCAGAGATGTCCCAGATGTGTGACTGAACTTGTTCAAGACAAAAGATGTTTTTGATATTTCTTGAAATAAATGGGTCAAAACAATAAACCTTCATTATCATCCTTTTCATATTAATACAAGATGACAGAAGTTTCAAAATCAAGAAATATATGAACGTTGTAGATACAAAAAATACAAAATGTACATAAAGTTATAAGAAAGGTAATCTATGACACATGTCACTTGAGTTTTGATTAGTCATACTTTCGTTAGGAGACACTGAAAGCTGTAGCTGCTGTGAATTGTGTAAGCAGTAGTGTGAAACTGTCTGTCAGGTATGAAGCTTGTCATTTAGATGAATACATGTCTTGGCTTTTGCAATCACTGAACTTGTGTTCAAAGCATGTGTAAATGGCTCTTGGTTTGGTAGAGTCTCACAGTAATTTTTAAGAGTGTAAATGACTTCACAAGGTACAAAGCTGTGTGAGTATTTACCTAAGTAATGTTTGACTGTTTTTGTTGGGGACTCCATAATATGCTAAGTGGTCAGGTTCATGTTAGTCACATGGTTTTAACTGAAGTCTCAGAAAAGTGCTGCCATTTTATTTTTTATTTAGCAATTGTTCCATGAATGTGAATTCTTACTTTTGAGTTTTTGGTATAGGAAAGTTTAGAAGTGAATACTGCGTGTGGTAAGGAAGAAACTGATATTAAAATGGAGGTTCCACAGATATAATTTTATCTTAGAATAAAAGTTTTCAGTGTGATTTTTTCTGTTCTGTTGATGGATTAATCAACCACAGAAGAAGAATCCAAGGATAGGTTTGCAACACTGGTAGTTATAAAATATACTTGTTCTTATAAAGTTACGAAAGTTAGCACAGTAATAATTTTTTGAAAATGGCTTCATCCATGTAAAAATCTTTCTATACCTGAAAAATAAAGCACATAGCTTAATAGTATGAATTTAATGAATTAATGCCTCCTATAGTGGAAGTAAAAATTTGAAAAACCCACTGTTTCAGCTATGAAATATTCAGTAAATTTAAATTAGTATAAATATTCAAATCACATAAAAATGTACTAAGTAAGAAAATACAGTGCTAGCAGTACAAAGACCAATAGATAGAAGATTTTTAGTAACAGATAATCAGATTACTCGAATGTGACTGTAGATGTCTTATTCCTCAAAGGCAGGTAACTGGAACAATTCAAAATGACTGTCACTTAAATAAAGATAGGTCTGTCCTGGCTCTGTATAGAAATCACTGATCTCATCCAAACCTTATTGTATTAACTTGTGACCTTAACAGGAGCCAGAGGTGCAAGTGGGAAAAAAAAGTTATTAACAGCATTTCTATGAGCAATAGATCTTTTCATAGATTTCTAGACAAGTGGGGACAATTAGCTTGACTCTGATAGACCCTTTACTAGGAATAAAATGGCTCGGTTGAAGGCTAATTGTGTTTTGCATCTGCCACCTAATAAAATTTTGTATCCCTCAGGGTTTTCATATGACCAAGATTCATCACTTATCATCATCTTCAATTCTGAATCCCTGGAAGGCCATGCAAGAGCTGACAGTGTGACCTAGGTTCATCTGATAAATCCCTTGAGGAATGAGGAGGGCGGTTTTTTTTTAGTCAATCAATTTAAAACTGGCTTATATTTTAAAGAGCACTGGGGGAGGTTTTAAGCTTAACTGGTTTTATTACAGAAGCCACCTTGAGCATTCTGAGAAATACTCTGACTCTTATAATCAGGGGAACAAAATCAGGTCAATGGGAAATTGAATAATATAATAGAATATTCAGTGAAGTCTTATGGGATAGGAGCTCAATAATGATAATTTCAGTTCTTTTGCACAAGCTTTCAGTACTTTGCTACCTGCAAAAAAAAATATATTTAGCTTTAACTAATATTATGGTACTTTCCAGAATGGACTTTGAAATGCTACATGAGCAAATCATATTATTTTTAAGAATAAACTCCAGCGAAGAAGACAAATGGTAATATCCTTGCTCTCTCATGCCTCATTGTGCAGTTTCAACACCCAGAACATGTCCCTTGAACCTAGGCAGCAATGAGCTGAGGAAGGAATTAACATAGTTTTCACTACTTTTCTTTTGAGATAGAAATGAGAATTCTCAGTAACAGGAAAAGAAGTAATGGCTTGCCTTCACTAAATGGGAGATGGTTGTTCTGTCAAAAATATGAAAGAATTCTGTTTCAAAAAATACCAATGTAAAACTTGCTAGAAGGAAAAAGACAGTATGGAGTGAGGAGAACAATCAAAATTATTTCCTGTGTAAAACTGATCATAAAGAGAAAAATTTTAGCTCGAGTATATGCTAGGGCTTTCATTTAAAGTTCCTTGAATGGCCAATATCTTTTCGCAGTTACCCATTTAGCCTGATGGCCAGCAAAAAGCAGAAGTCGTTCTGATTCAGAAATGCTGCTACAATGAAGAAATAATTTTTGCTTCTGTAAAGCATAAGAAAGCTTTTATGTTCCTGCATATTTGGCCTTTGCACAGTTTGTAAATGGTGCCTCAAATAAGCTAGCAGAAAACCGAAGTATTTTTTGGAGGTTAGAACTAGAAATTCTGAATGTTTAGGTCTTTCCAGGGCTTTGATTATTTTGTAAAATTACAAACATATTTTAAAACACTGACTTACAAATTTTGTGTCTGATTTTTCTCTCATTTGCATGGCTACTGCTTTGGAAAAACACTGTAATGACTCTCAGGGCTTATTACAGGGCACAACTTTGACTTCCATTTCCAGCCAAGTAGAGTACAAAGCTCATTGAGTAACTGAATTTTGTGTTTAGTTGTTAAACTGAAAAAGAAAGGGGCACAGACTGGGGAAGGAGAATGAACAAAAAATTTGTGTAAATCAAACTGAAGTTCCTGTTTTAAAGAAACACAAAGCTGAAAATGACTCTCCCCTCTAAAAATGTCATAAAATGCAAAATCTTCCCTTTGACTAAAACTTTTTATATCAGGAGCATCTACTTTAGCGACATTTCAGGGTGTGGGAATACAGCGCTAGGTTTTCAAAACTGGAAGATGAGATAAAAATGATTTTGAAACAACTTGTTGCCTAGTAGCTGACTCACTTAAGGTTGTGTTTTCAAGATTTCTATGACTGTTTAAATCTTGGTATAAAATACTAATATAGAACCATAGAATCACAGAACCATTTGGGTTGGAAGGAACTTTTAAAGGTCATCTAGTCCAACCTCCCTGCCATGGGCAGGGACATCTTTCATGAGATCAGGTTGCTCAAAGCCCTGTCCAACCTGACTTTGAACACTTCCAATGACGGGGCACCCACAACTTCTCTGGGTAACCTGTTCCAGTGTCTCATCACCCGTATCTTAAAAAAATTCTTCCTTATGTCCAATCTAAACTTCCTTCTTCCAGTTTAAAACCATTGCCCCTTCTGTCACTACAGGCCCTGGTAAAAAGTCTCTCTCCATCTTTCTTATAAGCCCCCTTTATATATTGAAAGGCTGCAATAAGGTCTCCCCAGAGCCTTCTCTTCTCCAGGCTGAACAACCTCAAGTCTCTCAGCTTTTCCTCTGATCATTTTTGTGGCCCTCCTCTGGACCTGCTTTAACACATCCATGCCTTTCTTGTACTGGGGACCACAGAGCTAGATGCAGTACTCCAGGTGGGGTCTCAGTAGAGAACTCCAGGGGAGCTCAGTAGAGCGGGAGAGTCATCTTCCTCACCCTGCTGGCCATGGTTCTTTTGGATGCAGCTCAGGGTGTGATTGGCTTTCTGACCTGCAAGTGCACATTGCCAGCTCATGTCTATTTTTCATCCACCAGTATCCCCAAGTCCTTATCTGCAGGCCTCCTCCAAATCAATTCATCCCCTAGCCTGTATAGATATTGGGGGTTGCCCTGACCCAGCTGAATGACCTTCCACTTGGCTTGCTGAGTTTCATGAAGTTTGTATGCACCCACTCCTCAAGCCTCTCAAGGTCACTCCGGATGGCAGCCCTTCCCTCTAGCGAATCAACTGCACCACTCAGCTTGCTGTCATCTGCAAACTTGCTGAGGGTGTGCTCAATCCCACTAACTATGTAATTGATTAAGATATTAAATAGTATTTGTCCCAGGATGGACCCTTGAGGGACACCACTCGTTACTGGTTTCCACTGGGACATTGAGCCATTGACTGTAACTCTTGGACGTGGCCATCCAGCCAATTCCTTATCCATCTCACAGTCTATCCATCAAATCCATATCTCTCCAATTTACAGATAACAATGTTGGGGGGGACCATATCAAAGGCCTTACAGAATTCTAGGTAGGTGCCATCAGTTGCTCTTTCTTTGTCCACTGATGCAGCCACTCCATCATAGAAAGCCACTAGATTAGTGAGGCACGATTTGCCCCTGGTGAAGCCATGTTGGCTGTCTCTGATCACCTCCCTGTCTTCCATATGCTTTGACATAACTTCCAGGAGGATCTGTTCCATATCTTACCAGGCACAGTGGTGAGGCTGACAGGTTGGTAGTTCCCAGGGTCCTCCTTTCTACCCTTTTTAAAAATGGGTGCAATGTTTCCCTTCTTCCAGTCACCAGGAACTTCACCTGATTGCCATGACTTTTCAAATATGATGGAGAATGGCTTAGCAACTACATCAGCCAATTCCCTCAGCACCTTGGGAAGCAACTCATTGGCTGCCATGGACTTGTGTATGTTCCTCAGGTGGTCTTGAACCTGATATCCTCTTATGGTAGGAAGGACTTGAAGTTCAGGGACTTGACAGGTGTGGGAGGAGTGAAAACTGACGCAAAAAAGAGCATGATGACTGCATCCCCGTCTGCCACCAATCTTGACTTCTCTAATTAGTTCATCCGTGTTGGTAAGCAACAGGTCCAGTAGCAGTTCACCTCTGGCTGGGCTATCACCTGGATTATGAACCTATCCTCAGTGTTCTCCAAGAGTCTCCTGTACTGTTTACAGCTTGCTGTGCTACTTTGCCAGCAGATGTCAGGGGGATTGAAGTCCCCCAGAAGGACCAGAGCCTGTGAGCATGATGCTTCCTGTAGTTGAGCTTCACCAACAGGCTCCCCTTGATTGGGTGGCCTGTAGTAAACACAAGTCACAAGGTTTCCTTTGTTGGCTTGTCCTCTATTTTTCACCCATAACCTCTCAATCTGTTCATCACTGTTTTTCAAAGACAGCTCTGTGCAATCAATTTTTTTACATAGAGGGCAACCCTTGCCCGCTGTCTCCTTCTTTGCCTGTCCCTTCTGACTTGTTTATAGCCATCGATTGCAGCGCTCCAGTTGTGTGCTTTGTCCCACCAAATTTCAGTGATGGAAGTTAGATCATAGCTTTCTAGCTGCACAGTGGTTTCCAACTCGTCCTGTTTGTTATCTATGCTACATTTATCGGTATACAGACACTTCAGCTGGGCTATCTACCATGTCACCTTTTGAGAGGAACAAACCCTAATTCCCTTGAGGCATTTCACATGTGTTTCCCTGTTGGTTCCTAATATATCAGCTCCCCCTGGCTCTTTGTTGCTCTAAACTCCATCCCTTTCTCCCCACTCAGTCTGGCCATCCTGTTGGCAAACATGCCCTTCTTGGTCAGGTGACTCCCATCAGCTTCCAAAAGACCTGGCTTCTCAAAGGTAGATCCATGATCATAGAAGCCAAAGCCTTGAGTATGGCAACAGCTATGCAGCCAGGCATTCACCTGTTTAATTTGACTCCTCCTTCCTGAACCCATTCCTCTGACTGGGAGGATAGCGGACACCACCACCTGTGCTCCTGACCTTTTTAACATTGCTCCAAGGGACATATACTCTCTTTTCATGGTTCTAAGTTGCCTTGTCACAGTATCATTAGCCTCTACATGGAATAGTAGGAGCAGATGACAATTTGTAGGGTTTACCAGGCTCAGTAGCCTCTCAATGGTGTCACAAACGTGAGCTCCTGGTAGGCAGCAAACTTCTCTAAAGAAATTGTCTGGATGGCAAATAGAGGCTTTGGTGCCTCTCAGTAAGGAATCTCCAATTACTAATGCCTGACATGCTTTTCTGGTGGCACTGGTTTTAATGTGGGCAGGTGGTTGGATCAACTTTGCATGGTCTATCTCTCCTGGATCCTGTCCATTACTCACATACTCTTCATTCTCCAACCCCAGAGCATTGGGTCTGTTATGTAGGGGCACTTCAGGGGATGAAGGAAGTTTCTTCCCTCTGCCCTGAGCAAAAGGGTCCAGTCTCCATCTCACAAATTACTTGTGTCAGTCAGCTCAAGGCTGAATTCAGGCTTACCTTCCTCTTGCACAGACTTAAGGCAGGACTGTTGCTCAATCTGGGACAATGCACAATACCATGTATCAATCTCCTGCTCACATTCCTGCACACTGCATGGCTTGTTGAGCTCCTCTTGTAACATAGCTACTTGTCCAAGTTCTTCCAGCTGGGCACACTTGCAGGAATGACAGCCGTTGCTGCCTTCAGGTGCTAGGGGGACTTCCAGATACTGGAGCTTGAAGGGGAAATTCTAATTGTAACTGCTCAGCAGTGGTAATTTGTGACCAAGGAAAGATCTGGCAAGGAAGGCAAGAAGGCCCAACTGCAAGAAGGGGTTAAACTGGCTGGAAGCAGGAGTGCCAGAGACAAAACAACTCCTTGCAAGGGAGTGAAGTTTCCCTTGGTGATAAGAAACAGCCTCAACACTGTCTTGTAGCCATCCTGGAATGCCAGATCTCAGGGGCTCAAGCTCAGGGGCCACCTTTGGGCAACAGAGCTGGGCTGGGGGATAGACCCAAAGCCAGGCTGAGGTGCACCATGCAACCGTTCAAGGGATTGGTGCTGGTGCATGTGTATATGAGGAATCTGCTTGTGACATATCTTTCCAGACTCCATGTAGAACTGTGTATTGCGGTGGGACTCTGCCCAATGCATTGTTCATAAAATTTTTCTTTTATATTTAGGCACAAATGCGTGTTTAATTTGCCTCAAGGCATACAAAAAAAATTCCCCAGCAAGCTCCATGCAACTTAAGGTATGGACAGCTATTTCAGTCCTTTGGAGGTATGTTTGGATGGAGTGATCGGCACAGGTAGACTGTAGTGTTTCCTTTTATGTTTCAGCCACAGCCTTGCAGTTGCAGTGGGTGGACAGGTGCCATTTACTTTCAGCAGATCACAGTCTCCTTATAGTTCTTAGAAGAAGAGTCCATTTATAAAATGGTAATTATTTTGAAAGATGTCATCCTACTAATTCTAATTTCCTGGAGACCTCAAGCTTCTGGGTAGGCTTGCACAGCCACCAGTTAATTGCAGCGATTGTCAGGGCTGCAGCCTGAACCTGTGGGCGAGAAGAGCAGGCAGCAGCCCAATCACTGGCAGAGTGTGCAGCCCTTCCCATGTGCTCTTCTGTGTGAGCTGCCACGCAAACTGTGGACACCGTTCCCAACAGATGCTGCTCCCTGTCTGTGCGCCCTGGTCGCAGTGCTCCTGGTGGCTGGCTCTCCCTCAGGGCTGGTTACATGAGGCTTCCTGTGGTTTGAACTGGCCGTGGGGACTGCCAGCAGTGCCCAGCTTGCACCCGCTCCTCTTCTGCACATGAGATACTAGGTGTTTTCCCCTAAACTTACCTAGTTTCTCGAGGGCATACCCCACCTATTCCTGCTTCCCTCTCTGTCACCGCCAGCTCGTCCTATCCATTTTCAGCAGCTGTTCGGCATGTGCTCTTTCATGCAGACAGCATTTCTCATGCAATCTGAACTCTTCAAAATAATGGGACATGGATCTTGATGCCTCCTCAGCCACGCATGCAAGAAGTAGGTGGGAATTAATGCATAAATACATCTGTGTGTCTGTGAGTATGTGCAAGATAAGGGCTGAGAGCAGAGTCAGAAGAAAGACAACAGCGGGGTGGGATGTGAGGTTGGGAGCAGGTCTGGTTTGTGAAGAGCAGAAGTTTGTACTGACACTGTGTGTTTATCTACAGAGGTTGAATGAGGTGTATGTGTGTTGTGTATGTTTCTTCATGGTATGTGTATGTGTAAAGGTCCAGGAGATGAGGACAGCATATGTGTGCATGTCAGGCTTATAGCAGAATATTTGTCTGGAAAGATTACGCAATAGAGATATCGGTCCCTTTTGTACCTTCTTTATAACTCGAGCTGTTCCCCTGTCCACAGCAAACAAAAGAGCCCTCCCTGCAGGGGCCACTGCAGTCCTACTGCTGACAGCAGCACTGCAGTGGAGCTATGCAATACCTTGGCTCTGTCTCAGACAGGACTACCCACGGCGGGTAGTAAGCGGGGTTGCCCACTGTACAGTACCATCACCTGCTTCTGCATCCACCAGTCTGTGGATACACAGCTTTCCTGAGGCTTTCCTGTTGTTTTAAAAAAAAATAGTTATATGCTAGTGGTACTTAGTGTTAATTAGAGGTATCACTTTGAATCAAAATTTCTTCTTGTTGGAAAGAAATACTCTGAAATTTGTCCTGAGGCAAAACAAAATAAATTTTGAAATACTTAAATTTCATATTGAGTGGACATTCTCTTCCAGAAAATTCCAATGGGGAAATTTTGGGAGAAGGAATTCTAAAAAATCCTAATGAATGTACTAGAAAGACATTGAAAAAAAAAGCTAAATATGCATCTTAACCATACAGTATCACAAAATCACGGAATCACAGAATGGTTGAGGTTGAAAGGGACCTCCAAGGGCATCTGGTCCAACCACATTGCTCAAGCAGGGCCATCTACAGCCAGCTGCCCAGGACCATGTCCAGGGACATTAACGTGCCGGTATCCTCTACATTCAGAAAAAAAATCTGAGAAATCCAAATACTCACAAATTTATTTCACAGTTAGTAAACTATATTAATTTCTCTAATATATAAAATTATAAATTCACATTTGCATACAAACAAATAACATTTACCTTAAGAAACAGACAGACTGGTTGAGTAATTAACAACTTCAAGTATGTCTATAAATAGCAGAGTATATCATACACTTGGTATTTTAAATTTTGTAAATGTTTTATTATGTCATTTATCAGATTAAATTAGTCCAGCTTTCCACTGTTGTTCATCATGATTTTTCTGGAAGATGGTTTTCATAGTTAGACTTTTATATGTAGTTATCTTTTTCAGACTTCAGTCTATAATTTCAACTGTCTGTTCCACATGCAGCCTGCTTAACTAACTTTGCCGTACAGTTATCAAAAGAGAACTCAACTTAAGCTGATTTTGCATGTACGCTACTATAACTTAAATCTTTGTTTAATTGCTTAGCATATCAGTATTGTATAAATAGCTAGGTTATGTGATATTTTTAATTTAGTGTTCAGATAGACAAACTGAGTGACCTGGTAGTTTGCTTTAGACTTTTATACTTTGCTTTAGTCTTTGTTATAATCATTGCATCTACCCAATTTGTAATCCTTAGCCAAAACTGGACCTGAGTCCTTGTGAGCATATACATCTCAGAAAACACATACAAAATGCAATTATACTGTAAATTATGCTTTAAAGCATACTTCCTCTCAAGACTTGCATTTAAACCTAATTTGAAGTTCCGTTGGCTCCATCTGTACTATGCAAAATCTCAGTTATTTGAATGTTTTCGCTGCTTATTAATTCTCCCCAAAAATATTTACAACATTTGAAAACCTTATTAATGACCAAAATTGTCTTCCCTATTAATTCTTTGTATTTGATGAGGAACAGTTACTGTTCAACCACTAATGAGACATGATTTTCCTGTCTCTGTTCACTAAAAAGTTAAAGAAAGCCATTGCCAAGGAAGGGCATGGGAAGATGAGCTACATACACTGATTAACTCTGTCAAATTACAGATGTCTAAAAAGTTCCTCACAATGGCCATAACAAACTCTGGTTAAAGTATACAGTCTCCAGTTGCAACATGAAACATTAGCTTAGACATCCTTGGAAAAAGACAGGCTTACAGATATATAATATTTATCTCCTGCCTACTAATTAGGGTACATCCACACTTCATGGTGCAAAAAAGGAGCCAAGCTGCATTGCTGCAGTGCTCTGCCCAGCCTCCTTAGCTCTAACAGCAGGGCTAATTAACTCAGGTGCAGTACCACACAGCAATGGATGTTCTGCTTCAGGAGTTGTCATTTGTGTTAGTATTTGCATGGTACCACTTGCTCTGAAGACACATGTCAGCTTGCTCAGAGCTAACTGGATGTCTTTAGGGTGCTGTGCTTTGTAATGCAGACATTCACCTTATATACAACGGTGCCATTCTCTCATCATTCCTTTTTCACTGGGGAGGTACTGTAAAATTTTTGTTCTGGAGGATCTCTCCCCACCACATCTCAGATCCCACCAATTTTACTGTTCAACGTGCATTCTCTGGTTAAATATGTATTTTGACCAGTGACTTTTGGATCCAAATCTTGACTCCAAACAAATATTATAAACAAACAATATTTTCCTACTAATTGTCTAGGGCCCCATACTCAACTAGTGTAAATTATGTCACTGTCTTACAAATGAAAAAAAGACACTTTAATTTTGTGTTGCATAAAACATCTTTTTTTCTTTGTTTTTGTACTAAACCAAAATTTAATAATTTTATACCCTTTTTGCAACTTGCTCCACCTATTCCCCCACTGTGCTTTTCAACTGTTCTTTCTCTTTTTATTTATTTTCATATCATGTTTTATTTAGTTAGTTAGTTAGTTAGTTTTACTGTACAATATTTCTTACATTATTTTTACCATATTAACTGATCCTTTGTTCTTTCTAATTTCAAGGAACCATAGAAAGTAAGGATAGATAAAATGTTAAAGTACATATATTCCAATAACATTGCTTGCACAGGAAAATAATAATGACAATAAATCACTTCAGATATATCTTTTAATAAATATTGGTGTAAATTAAGAGCAAGCAGGTATTTAGAAATCATCATTGTCTTAGGCTAGTACATAGCCTGAATCAGCATGTTCGGGAACTTTGAAATGAGCTGATGTGAGACATAAAATATTATACTCTTGATTTCATTAATCTAGCATACTTTAGGTATTCTTTCTGCTCTTAAATTCTTGAATATACAATGTTCATTGTTTCAAAAATTATAACCTTATTACGCTACCTAATTGCACTCAGATTCAGTAATTTGAAAGTGTAAACATCCTAACATTTGTGTATGAAGCTAATTGTGAATACAAAACTGCAATTGTAAAGAGAGGTTTTATAAACCTGACTCATTACATAAGAAATTATGTTAAATGTGAGTTTTTTTCTGCTCTCTTGTGCAATCAACAACCACATCACTGCTAAAAAACTAAGGACTTCTTAAAGATTAAAAACACAGGCTTAATCAATGAACTGACAAAAGATCTCAATCCCTTTTTATTGAAAACATGAGATAGATATTTTATTTAATATCTCATTTCACTGGCTGTGATGGCATTATCCTTTTCCATGAAAAGGAAAACATACAGTTGTAATTTCTATTTGTATCATAGATTCACTTGCCAGTTATTAAAAAATTTTCCCACTTTCTCATAGGGTTATACTAAATAGCAGTTTGCATGAGATCTGGCCATCTGTTTGACTTCTGTGATTCCTATATTTCAAAAGCCACCTTATTTTCTCTGACAAACATGCCTAGCTAAGTAAGTAAAGTCAGTATCGTCACTTTTCCCCTTATGCTAGCCAAATATTGATGCGGTTTTTTGGTAGCATATTTTTTTCTAGCAGCAGAGGTTTAGTGTATCTATTTAACACACATAAAATTATACTAAACATCCAATTCAACATCAATAATTTAAATGTATTCGTAAAGAGGCAAAAGACAAACATTTTTATGCCTGATTGTAGATTAGAAATAATACTGTAATTTCAAAACTTGTATTAGAAAAGTCAGCTGACTCAGTAAAACTTACAAAAAATGAAAATAAAGACAACTGAAGATGTAGATTTATATAACATAGGTTCAAAATAAATACCTAAAAACATTTGCCCTACATTGTTGTAAAACATAAATAGTCTGATGACAATATAAATGATCCGATAATACTAGTCAAATATAATTTTTTGCAGCCTGACTTTATTCCTTTAAAATGCCTGTCAAAGCTTCATGTAAACATTAGTGAAACAATAAGGAAAGAAAAGACTGCTGTTGCAAAACTAATTACATTTTTGTTCAGTAAAGTAAAAGCTATATCTGTTATTATTTAATGTGTTAGTGGAGCTTTATATAGCACGGTGCATTTACTATTAGAGAAGTTGATTTTATGTGTGATGCTTGCATCGTAAAAAGTTGTGCATCAGTTGTTACCATTTACTGTTTCTTACATTACTTTTCAAAAGGTTTCATTAGTCTTTTACTAAAGGTGCAAATACCCATTAATCTATCTGTCAAAATGTGGTAGGAAGGAGAAAATATGTTCCTGTTTCATCTAAGAAAATGGTTTAATCTCCTTAATGTGTATGTGTGTATATATATATGAACACAGACAAATGCAAAAATCCTGAAAACATCACCAGAAAGAAACTTATTTACATACAAAAATGGTATTTGTATTATAAATCTGTCTTTGATCCAAAGCACTTTCAATCGAAAACCTACTCTAAATTACTGATATTCCACATTATTTTGTTTATGTAATCTGCGGTAACACCCACTGAGTACAACCGTAAGTCATTATATAAAGAAATAACAAAATACTAGCTATACTGAATTTCAAGTAATTTGTAGGTGATAGGCTCCATCGTGTGAGGTATGTCACATGATTGGTAGAACAAGGGTATTTAAAATTTTATGTATACGCATCACTCATCATGGTTTCTAAAACTTAGCTTTCTTACAATGTTGGTATAGACTTTGCCACAAATAGCTAAGGATAAATTTTTTTCCCATCAAAATCTGTTGCAGGATCATGTACAGCCTGATGGTGTTTTGCCCCCCGCTGTTCTGGAACACCAGGAACAGTGGTGGCACAGAGGTAAGGTGGCAGAAAGGGCCATTAGAAATCAGATGGAAGTAACTTTTTTCCTTTTCTTCCCTCCACCTCTCTAGTCTGTCTTGTGTTCCAGAGTTTTCTTTTGCTCATGAGTGGATTTAAACAACAAAGGAGAAATCTTAGTCAAAACCAGGTAGGCACCAAGGTTAACTACCTGTTTCCCAACTGTTTTCATAGAAAATAGGTGACAACATGGTCACTGGCACTGTGTTGCATGGCAGGCATGTGTGAGATGACCAGAAGAATCTTGCTGCAGATGGTAGTGCCTTCAGATGACCATGCATGAGTTTCTGTGCAACTGGACTCAATCCCATGCATGAAACTGCTTTAATCTTTAGAGGCCAACATTTCAGGAAAAATTACAGAATGGAGGCTGAAATTCAACCTTTTTTCAGGATCACATCTAAGTTATCTACATATAATAGAACAAAATAAAATTATCATTAAAACCTCTCCCTAAGACACTGCTGAAATGACAACACTGTGCAGTTTCTCTGTATGCTCATATTTATAAATTAATCAATTAGGATTCATAGCAAGGCTCTTCTTTTCAGTCATCTTGCTAGCAGGTATTACAATCTTTATAAAGTTAGTGAAGAAAATTATAATCAGTTTATATTAAAAGAAATTGTATTTGGTGCAGGAAACAGAGTTAACATTCTGTCTCATTCAGAAGACACGTAAATAAATAGTTCTCTAAAGAGGAACTTGGTAGTTAGGATGGAGTCCCTGAAGAGAAAAAACACCTTATTTTTTGTAGTTTTACAGACAGTCAAAATGTAGGCTAAATATATTCATACAGAGGGATACGTGTATATAAACGAGGATGATTTCAAAGAACGTTTCCAACCCCTGCCCCCCTTTTTTTTTAACCTGGGAAACTAGGAAGATTAATCTTAAAACTCTAGAATTTAAAGAAACATGCTTGCTTTTTCTGTGTTTCCAGGGTTCCACTTTTCTCCAGCTCACCAACTAGTCTGAAAACGATCTAGCAGCTTGGAAGAATGTATTTCCAGCAGATGGCTAAGAAGCAGCAGAGTGGGTAAAGTGGCATTAAAACTCTGAGCTTTCCAATACAAATCTACATGGTTTTTTAACAGAGGTTTTCCAAAACTGATCTGCCTCAGGAGAAAAGCTTGATTTAGGTGAATTGATGTCTGGGAAAAAAAAGTAAGTTATATCTGAGGTCTTCTAATAATAAAAATGTTGCTGGTCCTGCTCAGGGATTGAAGACCAACTCACTAACAGCCTTAGTTTTTAGGTTGTGATGTATACTGACTATATATGTTTAGTTGGTTGGATCAATATTTCAATAGATTGGAAGCTTAAATGCATAGAATGGAGCCATCTTTTTGAAGACAATAGCATCTCTTCCCATGCTGTCACAATATGGTGGACAATATTCTGTAAAAACTGAAGTTCACTCAGGAACCTCTGTTATTTTGATGCTTTCAGTGAACACACCCAACTTCTATTCATGCATGAAGGGATCAGCATGCTGTGCAACACTAGAAAGCTATTTGGATCTTTAATAATTTGTATAGCATATATAATATACGAGAGTACAGTACATATTCTATTCGGCATGTTCAATTCTGCCCCATAGTGTGACTTAGTGGTGCAGAAGGTGTTATCCACAGCCACTCTATTTCAAGCGTACAGTCTCAGGAGGTGGGTGTGGGTGTCATCTATAATTTGCAAGCCAGACATCCTTGCATTTCTGCCAGCCGCATTTGCTATGCAAGTAATTTAGTGCATACTCATGATCTTAGTGCCTAGTGCTTAGTGCTTAGCTCAAGGCTTAGTGCATACTCATGATCTCTCTCCTTTCCTTTCTCCACCTCTGCACTTTTCATCATTCCTTGATTGATTTAATCTACTAGGTTGCGATTCTATCGATGGATCAACAAATTCAGTCTTCATTTACTTATTACTGTTTTATACTGTAGACTACACTTCTAAATAATCAGTGTGACCGTTTTATTTTCATAGGTTCATCTTAATGCCTACAAATATCTGAAGTTGCACTGTGTTAGGGTTTGTAATGAGTTTTCACCACACAAATTCTTACTTATATTCAGGCTTAGATACTTGTGGGCTTTTAGTGGTTTTCTTTTCCAATGTTCAGAGAAGCGTAGGATAGTAGTCAGGAAGTATACATTCAGCGTATTATCTGTAGGAAATACAAAGATGCATTTGATAACTGTAGAAATACAGAAAAGACTATAATAATTTTACAAAATGGTTAAAATGCATAGGTCAGGAGGCAGATCTTCTTCAGCTGTCTAAAATAACTTTTGCTAAACTGCTTTGCACTAGAAGTGATTCCTAATTTCTCTTCTTCTAGTCAGCACAATCTCCATAAATGCAGTTTTGCATTCAGAGAACAGAAAAATTTTCCCTAATGAAAGAAAGAAACTGTGGCTGTTAAATTAGTAAGTTAACAAATCATCCTCAAATGCATGAACTTAACCATTTCACCTCCAAAATTCAATCCATACAACTAGTCAACCATTTCACCTCCAAAATGCAATTCATACAACCAGTTAGAAACTCTATTTCATATTTATGAAACTGGCAACCTTAACCATTTACAACAAAACACCATTAGCTTTTAGGTTTCTACTGAAAAAGTACTATTTTAGTCTCTCTCCCCCTCCATCCACCTTCCCTTAAGCCAATTTTCAGTAATTCAAGTGAAAAATTTCTGATCTGAACATATGGGAAAAGTGTATCATTTTCATGGCTAGATAACACAAAAAAAGCTTGAATCTTTGAGCAGAGGTCAAGCAAGGAAAAATTCACTCCAAGAACGTGAGAAGAAAATGAAAGAAAATAGTCACCAAAACCTAGGATAGAAGATGCAAATCAGTACAGTTTAGGTCTTACAGCAAACAATGTATGTAGGTGATAAAAAGCTTGGCCTTATGGAAGTCAGCAGCAGAACTTCCATTAACTGCGGTGGGGTAAAAATTTTGTTGACCTTTCCGTTTGTAAACCTTCTGTACAAATTGTAACAACTTAATCCTTCCTATATTTCTGAAAGCAAAGCAAGTAGTTTTGCCTTCTGTTTTGTACATTGAGAAACACAGAAGGATTAAGAGCATATCTACGTACTGCAATACAGATAGTGGCAAATTAGCTGCTGTGTAGTACCATGCCAAGGAATAAACCTGAGCCCTGGGAACAGCAACCACATCCCTGTGCTGATACAGCCCTGCTGCCTCTAGGGACAAAGGCAACTTGTGATGCAGCAACACGGGTTATGGTTGTACGTTACTACTGAATTAGTTGTAGGATGCCTGCTGTGTTTCGCTCACCCACTGTTGTGTTGATCACTGATCACAGAAACAGTCCACAGAAAAACTGAGACTGCATCCTAGAGCAGTTGGGACAGTCCCCATTTCCCACTGCTTCATTACACTGAACCATTTCTATAAAACTGTAGCCTAGTCATGACCTAACATTTCATGAGGTTTTACCTTTGTTTTTCAATACGGATGTGTTATGAATAAAGAAGTAAAGGCTAATGGGAATGGAGGCATGGAAGTGAAAATTACTTCTGAGGTAAAGTCATACTCAGTTCTTTAACTGAATGCACTGGAATATGGTAATTACTGTCCCTGAATGTTAAAACACTTTGTACATTAAAGCACAACTCCAGTAACAAATATTTTCTAAGAACTTGGGGCAATGACTTCTGCCTTTTAACTGTGCACTTTTTAGGGGTCAAAGAAATTCATATTAATTTTGTTTTAAACCTGCTTCCTGACAATTGAATGAGCAGTCACTACTGTTTATGTCAGGATGTGGTGGGGTGACCCTGGCTGGCTGCCAGGTACCTACCAAGCCATTCTATCACTCCCCCTCTTCAACAGGACAGGGGGAGAAAATACAGTTAAAACCTCGTGGGTCGAAATAAGGACAGGAAGATCACTTACCAATTACTGTCATGGGCAAAACAGACCTCGACTTGGGGAAATTAATTTAATTTATTGCAAATTAATTGCAACAGAGGAGGATGGTGAGAAATAATAACAAAACTAAAACCACCTTTTCCCCACCCCTCCCTTCTTTCCAGGCTCAACTTCACTCCTAATTTTCTATCCTTGCCTGTGGTTTAGCCCCAGTTGGCAACCAAGCACCACACAGCCGTTTGCTTACCCCCCCCCCCCAAACCCCAGTTGGATGGAGAGACAATCTGAACAGCAAAAGTAAGAAAAATCATGAGTTGAGATAAGAACAGTTTAATAAATGAAATAAAATTATTAATAATAATAATAATAATAATAATAATAATAATAATAATATAATTTTAATGAAAAGGATAACAGTGAGAGACAGAGAGGAACAAAACCCAAGAAAATAAAACAAGTGATGCAACCGCTTACCACCCACTGACCAACACCCAGCCAGCCCCTGAGCAGCAATTGCTGTCCCCCTGGCCAACTTCCTTCAGTTTATATACTGAGCATGACATCATATGGTATGGAATAGCCCTTTGCCCAAGTTTGGCTGTGCCCCCCCCCAGCTTCTTGTGCACCTAGTAGAGCATGAGAGGCTGAAAAGTCCTTGCCTAGTGTAAGCGCTACTGAGCAACAACTGGCACATCAGTGTGTTATCAACATTATTCTCATACTAAATCCAAAACACAGCACTATACCAGCTACTAGGAAGAAAATTAACTCTATCCCAGCCAAAACCAGGACAACCCTTTACCCGCGAGTGGCACAGGGTGATGGGGAAATGGGGTTGCAGTCAGTTCATAGCCCTTCATCTCTGCCTCTCCTTCCTCCTCATGCTTTTCCCCTGCTCCAGCATGGGGTCCCACCCACCTGATGCAGTCCTTCATGAACTTCTCTAATGTGGGTCCTTCCCATGGGCTGCAGTTCTTCAGGAACTGCTCCAGCATGGATCCTTTCCACAGGGTGCAGTCCTTCAGGAACGGACTGCTCCAGCATGGGTCCCCCGCAGGGTCACAGGTCCTGCCAGAAAACCTGCACCTGCATGGGCTCCTCTCCATGGGCTGCAGCTTCTGCCAGATGTCTGCTCCCATGTGGGCTCTTCACAGGCTGCAGCTTCCTTCAAGGGCATATCTGCCTGCTGTGGCATGGGGTCCCCCATGGGCTGCAGGTGGATATCTGCTCCACTGGGGACCTCCATGGGCTGCAGGGGGACAACCTGCATCACTATGGTCTTCACCATGGGCTGCAGGGCAATCTCTGCTCTGGTGCCTGGAGCACCTCCTCCCCTCTTTCTCCACTGACCTTAATGTCTGTAAGGTTGCTTCTCTCACATTTTCTTACTCCTCTCTCACAGCTGCTGCGCAGCACTTTTTACCCTTAAATTTGTTATCACAGAGATGCTACTGATGTCATTGATTGGCTCAGCTTTTGTCAGTGGTGGATCCATCTTGGAGCTGGCTGAAACTGGTTCTGACTGAGTTGGGGGCAGCTTCTGGTGTCTTCTTAGAGAAGCCCCCTTACAGCCTCGCCCCACTAGCAAAACCTTACCACATAAACTCAATACATAGGAGAAAGAGTGAATAACTGTTTCTTATTCAGTGTCTTCATTGCTTCATGATTTTATAAACATTTAGCATACTTTTCTCTCCTATCTGCTGACTTTTTTCCAAGATAATGAGTTCCTGGCTAATTAATGTCTCCGTGTAGAGAGACCATTTTTCCTTTGAGCACTGTTTTCACTATTTGCTGTGCTTTCCTAGTTCTGGTGGTTTCTGTTTTAGATGGAATGACCTGAACCATATGTTGTATTTTAAATGCGAATTTATATAGTAGCAGAGTGATTGTGATTTCTAATTTATTCTCAATTCTCTGCTTCTTGCTAGTATTTTTTATTAGGTTTTAGATGTTGTTAAGGCTTGAATTGACCATTTCAGAGAACTATCTACTGTGACTCTTTTCTGAGTAATGATAAGGTATCATTGTCTTAGTATGTTCAGGCTTTTTTTTTCCGTGTAAATTACTTTGTGTTGACAAAGACTTTATCTTGACAAATAATTTCAACATATGCATTTCAACATATGTAAGATCCTTTTGCAGCTCTTCACAATCAACTTTAATTTGGGTTATCTTCTTTATCAGCAAATTTTGTAACTTTACCATTGACCTTCTTTCCTACATTAGCTTTGAATACAATCTACTACCACAAATCCTCATAACTGCCATTTTTCTACTGTGAACACTGGCGTGTTTAATATAGAAAGAATGTTTTAGATTGTGAAAATCTTGTTAATTTTTTCCCCAGTACTGTGTAATAATCCAGATGATCAAATTCTTTACTATATTAAGGAATTGTACTGCTAGTTTGCTCAGTGCAGAGGTCGGAAATAAAGGGCTGTAGTTCTCTGAAACTTTCATAGATCCTTTTCTAAAAATGATGTCACACTTTGTTTATTTTCTGTTCTTTTGGTGTAGACATTAATGATAGTGGTGGGTTCCACATCATAGCAATTTAGGATTTTAGCTCCTCCAGAACACTTGAGTGAAAATACCATCTCTTTATTGAAATTTGTTACTGTTCATTTAACCAGCTTATTATAAATTCTATTATACTGACATTTTAGTATGAACCCATCCCTTGTTCTCTGTGAAGAATAGCTTTGTTGGGAAACTTCTATAAGCAATTTTGTAGTGGATACTGACACACAAAAACACAGATATAACTTTTCTGCTATGGATCAATATTCTTTGATATTCCCTCTACACCTTAATCATATTGGCCTGATCAGCTCTGTGGTTGGTGTTTGAAAATGCTGCCTTTTATTAGCTTTCATGGTTTTAGCAAGTTGATGCTCAGAATCCTTTTTTGCTCTTCTGATTGTGGCTTAACATTTTCCTTAGCAGGCTGTATGTTCTTGGCTTTTCTTTATTGGGAACTGGCTTCTCTTGTTAAAAGGATGTCTCTTTGCTTCCAGTAGTCTCCTTTTCCCTGCTGTTTAACTTATGCCGACCTTTCTGTAAGGTCCATTTAAAGTCTTTATTGATATCTCTGGACTTCAGTAAAACATTTCGTACACATGGGAAATTATTAACTAAGCTTGAGAATTCAATAGAGAGAATTCACTTGAGATCAATAGAGAATTCAAAGGTGAGTAAGAAAGTTGCTGAAAGGATATCTGTCATGGTGAAAAGAGGGTACATGGTAGTTCCTCAAGAATTAGCCTTAAGACCAACAGTATTGCATATTTTAATGACAAAAGAAAAGCAACCTAACCTATCTCATACAGAGAGTTGGAAGACTTGTCTGCGTGTAAACTCATAGTTTAACATATCATGCCAACTACTCTTCATTATTTACATTACACTGCTCCTTATCTAGACATTCTTAGTGTTCACTGAGAGGGAAATGGCTAAGTGGAGGACCATTTTCAAAGTTTAACTTATCGCTCCTCAGAGTTAATAAGTTGTCTCACAAGAAAATACCCTTACTGTACAATAGAAATTATCACAGAGAGAATTATTGTAAAGTAGCTATAATAATATAAATTCTTATCCTAACTCATTGTGCACTAACTTTGCTGGGTAGACAAATGTTAAGAGTATTGCTTATTTAGTCTTGTGTTAGCTGAGGCTAAGGCACTGTCCTAGGTTCAGCTATTAATGGTTAGCCTGTAGTATATTTAACTAAAGCCAGACTGTTAGGCTTTTGTAGAATTACCATTGCTATTAGTGGGCTCAATGTTACATCTGCATAGCAGCTGAAATTACTGTAACCCACTAGAGTTCTACCACTTGGGCACAAAGCTGTGCTTGATTAGAGTGATTCAGAGCACCTAAATCAGATCTATGCTCTGAATTGCTTTCTGAGTAGCTTCTCTTTTCACTGGCTTTTGATAGTCTATTTCCTGTGACTGCTAAGAAGAAACAGAGCTTCATTGCCTCCTCCATTGCCATAGAGTGCGTGCAACTCATACCTGAGCGTGAGCTCTCTGTCCAGACTCCAAAACTCATACCAAAGCATGGACTTTTGTCTAAACAATTTGATTGAGGGGTAAGTTAATAATCTGTAGAAAAAAGATTACTTCATAAACCATATAAAAGTTCCAAGTTGCCACAGAAGAATCATATCAATATCAGCTGCCAGTCACCCAGCTACATTTCATTCTTGGTTGCACATAAGGATAAGGTCTACAAGTTATTTCTGCCACATTCATCTTTGGTTCTCGAGCTATAAAACCGGAATGCTAATACTTAGCATTATGGAGGTGAAGCTATTGATCATTCTGAGACTTTCACACACTATAGAGTTAGTGGCCATTTAGGTGTTTAAATGGATAACAGAAGGATGGAGTGTCATGCACTGCATACATAACATTTTCTGTAAAATTACTTTCAGTGGTAAACCTGATTTAACGCATGCAATCACTGTTACTCTGTGCACATTAGGTAGCTGTGCGTACACAACTGTATAGTTTCACAGAAAAGTTTCACAGAAACCTTGTGCCTTATAGTAGCAAGGCAGTCCTTGATGCTTCCTATATGATAGTAAAGTGAATATGTGTATCGTCTAGGAAAAAGTTGCCAGGGATTTAGATTCAGTTAAAACATGCACCGATGAGAATTTTCATTTTAATTTTTGATGCATGTAATAGAAATAGGGTCAGAACATAACCTTCTGCCCATGATACCCATGTTAATTGTAAAACACGTGAAAACAGGAAAACCTGTTTCAGTCTGTTGGACTCTCAAAAATAACTTTGTTTCAAACTATACAAATGCACTGTACAAGTACTTTTGTAGCAGTTTAGGACTTGTGTAAAGTACTGAAATAATCATTTAAATGATATTAAATGTGTTTGTATGCCTGGTTGGGGCTGATTTAACTGAAATATTTTTAGCCTCACAGAATTTCAGATATACCAAGCTTTGATGCAGAAGGCCAACTATGCAGAGGAGAAAATAAAGCTCTTTGTAAACTTTTTATCTCAGTTAGGTCATCTGTTTATTTTTCTATTCAAACATCTGGGTTTTCAGAACATCTGGCCAGTATTGCAAATGAAAGTCCAATAGTAAAACAACAGCCCTTCCAAGCTAGCAGCATTAGAGGAAGGAACGCATCAGGGTGATCCACACCATCAGATTGATTTATTAGTACAGCTGGTAAAAAGGACCAGCCAAAGCCCTATATTCAACTCGACTGTTTATTTATGTCACTGCTAGACCCTCAGCTATTTCAGGAAACTGACTAAAGAAGCTCTGCCAAAAACTCTTTAATAGCTTTTCTGAAGATAAACTTTAAGGACCATCATAAAAATAGTGGAGAAAAATCCAAAGTAATACAAAAATTAACATATCATAATAAGTTGTGCCAAGAAATATCCCTGCTTTTGTTTTTTACTATTAATATTGTCTATATGGTATTTCATGATACTAAGTATCTACAATTAAAAATTTGAAATTGTGCAATAACTGTGTTAAAGCCTTCACCTTATTCCAAGTATGTGCTTCCCTTCCTGTATATGAATAGCTCTAATGACTTCAATAAGAATACACTCAAATACTTAGAGTGTAATTGTGGCCCCAAAAGCCATCCTATAGGGAATTGCTACAAATGAACTTTTGTTTTTAAATGCCCAGGAAGCCTAGCGAGAAGTATTTACATGTACTGAAAAAAGTTATAATTGCGTATGAGCTATTTGGTTGTTAACAGAAGAGTTGTTTTTTAGGGATTTTGAAATGATACAAAGCACTTTACAACATTTTTCAGTTTTAAGCAGTTTTATATATTTCTCTGTTTTTAGTAGATACATTAGTTTGTGTTAGTGACATTCTTCTTCTACTTAAGTCAGAGAAAAAAGTAATACAACTTAATTGCTTAGTAAATTATTTCCGATTTATAGTTATGTGTGTATATTTGAACACCCTTTCCTTTTCCACTTCCATTTTTACTGACTGACAAATAGAGATGCCATGACCCTCATTCATCCATAAAAAGTTTATTTCATATCTGAAGATATTCTCAATAATGCATAAAGATTAGAAAGATGCTGACTCAGCAAGGCTTCTGAACATGTACCCAGCTTTAATAAGTTTATAACATACAGGTAGTTCCCTTGGGTCCCCTTGATCTTAACCTACCTACCTGTTTGATTACTTGATAAATCAGGATGTAGTTAAATCCTGGGCTTCTGAACAGACATGACAAAGTCAAAAGATGATTTTTTAACCATTTCTTCTTGTAGCAGGTTAATTATCAAAATGGGGGACAGAAATAATGTTTTTATTTTTCAAAAATAGGACTAATATTTAATTATTAGGTAACCATTTATTATTTATTATAGATAAAAACAACCATTTTTCATGATAGAAATAATGCCATGTATTCTTTGAGATCTGTAGGGTGTTTGCTAAGGCAAACTTGCACATGTCTGAAAGTCTCTGGTACTATATGATGAAGTATCTGTTTCCTGAACAATAAGCAGCAGGAAGAATTATGTCTGTGTTTCACAGTCTCAGCTAAATTCACCCCTAAATTCACCCACTACTACACAGAAAGAGAAACACATTGCTGTGTCTTGCTACTCTATGTCTATATATAGCAAAATGGGGGAACAGTCAATCTAAATTTTAGTTCTTTCCTGCCAAGAGAAGGCCATAGTTGTTAGATTGTTTTTCCCTGTAAGGCTCATTGTTTTTCAAAAGGGCTGGGTATGAGTCTCTGAATAATGAGCATAAAGATTGCAGACATGTCACTTTTGCAGCTAAGTCCCTGATGCTGCAGGAGAAAATGTCAAGTTAAATGATTTAGTCAAATAGTAACATCCAAAAAGGAATTATATATTGGCTTGACAAGTGTAGTGTGATAGCCCCAACCAGTACATTCTGGTTCTGGTTACCTGAGAGAAGTCAGGTGTAAAGCTTTGTAATATCCTTACCATGCACTGATTTTTATTTTTAGATGGGTTTTCAGTCAAAGGAGTCAAGCTTTTAAATGGGGTTTGGTTTTAGCGTGATCCAGAGAGCAAGGTTCCTGCATAGATGTTGTATGTTTTGTTGAGGGATCCCTTTCTTTTAGCTTAAAAATGAAGTTTTCAGTATTTTGTTTTTGCAGTCCTGTTCTTATTGGGACGTGAGGGGAAGGGGAAAGGGTTTCAGTTTAGCACTAACATGCTAAACATGATCTATCTTCTTTCTGGATTGTATTTTTCAGCTTCTTGGGGATTATGGAGATTTCTGGGGTTGGGAAAATCTGCATTTTGGTCACTGGTTTGGTAACGATAACAAGTATCAGCCTTCATTAAACTTAATTATTTTTGCTCCCAGCATTACAAAAAAACCATAAAAGTATGGTAATGGATATAAAAATTGTGGCCAGTTCCAAGGATTATAAATAGTGTTGTCCTGTATGGGAATCAGGAAAGCAGCAAAACAATTTGTGATGGCAGTTTGAGGCAGCAAACAATTTGCACTGTTTCTTTCCTGATGGTATAGCTGGTGCAATACTTCTAAGCCCAGAGAAACCCTCACATAGATCTCTGACCCTGGACAAGAAAGTGGCTTTCATATTCTCTACTCAATGTTGAACCATGTACATTTATGCATTAGAAATGACTGAGAAATATAATTCATTAGGTTTAAAGTAATAGATGAAGGACAGTTTGCTTTCAATTAACTTGAGTAAACCCAAAGGGCAAGATAAGTTCCTGTAAGCAGTCTGACAAAAAGAATTCAGCCCTAGGTTAAAGGTGACAAGAAAATACAAAGTGAAAAAGGATGTATATTGTCTAATTGCATGTTTTGTTTAAAAATCCTGGGTTCGATTTTCTGGTTTGGTGCCCTCAATGGACATATATGTAACATAATGCATTTAAGTGTATCCCAAAACCCAAGTGTACCTCAAGAGCCAATAAATTAACAGGATATCTTCAGTACTTGTTGGTATTCTGAAAGACTTTAAATGAGTCAGGAAAAGCAGAGGGGACTAGTAATATTACCTTATCCTGCTCAAAGTTCTTATCTAACACTGTGCTTCATTTACTTCAAAAACAAAATCTACATAAAAATAATGGTGAAGGAAACCTTCATAATTCATCAGTAAGTAGCTAAGATGATCAGATGCAGTATGCTGCTTAAAAAAATATTGACAATACTATTTTGTCAGTGACATCCTTATTAATGTGCTTCATTATATCTAATACCAGAAGTATTCTTTAACCAACAGTTAGATAAAGAATTTTCTTCTATTTGATAGTTTATTTTAAAGAAAAGATTTGGCCATGTTTCTCTCAATAAGAGCAGGGACTGCAGATGTTTACTGCAGGAAAACAATAGAATAGCTAATTTTAGCCAAACAACAATAAAAAAAAAATAGCTGAATGTGAATGTAAATTTGTATATGATTCCTTTTATTAAAAATGTTTGAGACATAGCTATGCTAATGTAATCAATTTTCCTGTGGTAAATACTTTAGACTAAAAAGTATGCCTTCCTCACTAACTATGTATAAATATCCAAATGTACTGAGGTTCTGATCCTGTCCTCTGTCAGGTTCCATGGCTGTAATGAGAGTTGAATTCATCAACATTTCTCAGAAACAAACTATTTGAAGAAGTCTAATTTTTGTTTATTTAATTTGTCATTCCTTTGAACAGCTTAGAATGTCTTGACTATCTGGGTAGGAAAAAAAGAGGCCTGAAAGGCATACACAGTGATATTGAACTACTTACTCATATTTACTGAAATTATGGATGTTAATAATAGCTTGACATATGAAATCTTTTTTCTTAGTAAACAGGAAAAAATTCAGCTCTCAAATTATTTCTTTTGATGTGCATAATGAACCAATCTCAAGAACTGTTGCTGTAGGTTCTTTAGATAGTAGTCTGTGAGATATAGATTACAAACCTGTCCTGCTAGCAAAACTTGCGTGGGGGATTGAAGTGATCCAAGTGGTCAAGAGATTTGCCTCTGGGCTTAATGACTCTAGTTTATATGTAAATAAAGACAGGAAATTAATCAATTTACTTGTTGACATAAATGATATAAGTTATACAAATTTCATGTGGGTTCTGTTTTGTCCAAAGTTGAGTTCTTGTGTTCAGATTCTCTCTGTCTTTGTACCTTTACAACACTTGGTAGTTTTATGACATGTATAGAATATATTCCTATACAGAAGACTTCTTAAGCAGCTTCAAAGCATTATTCGAAAGTTTAAGCTATTTTTTCCACACATCTGCACAAACAGTTCATGTTTATTTTTGGAATAGCTGGACACATACTCATGTCCATGTGAAGGGATTTTTTTATTTTTAAACAGAGCTTAGATGCATAAAACTCCCATTTTCCTCCCTTAACCAGAATTCCTCATTAAACTACACCTCTCTGGTCATGGTACTCCCATGGGGCTGTTGCAACAGTTCAGTTCAGAGGAGACATGGCAAAGCATAACAAGAGCAGTAGTACCTCCAAGAAACTTGGCTTAAATGTTTGTAGATTCTAGTAGTTAACACATCAGTATCAGTAAAGCAAACCCTTTTAATGGATCTATCACATATATTCTACATCATGCATAATGTTCAGTTACATGCTTTATACACTCCATGTTCAGCTCATTGATATTACTTTTCAGTCACAACTATTTATTATGTCTTCAATGTATCTTAGAGATAGTTGCATCATTCATTATTGTTGTTTTTTTACAATTTTCTCTTACATGAGAGAGCTGGGATTATTTAGGCCAGAGAAGAGAAGGCTCAGGGAGGAATCTCATCAAAGTATACAAATACCTTAAGGGACAGTGTAAAGAAGACAGAACCAGGCTCTTTTCAGTGTTGCTCAGTGACAGGACAAGAGGCGATGGGCACAAATGGAAACACAGGAGGCCTCCTGAACATAAGGAGACAGGTCTTTTTTACCGTGAGGGTGACTTCACATGGCAACAGGTTGTCCACAGAGGTGGTGAACTCTCTGTCCTTGTAGATCATCAAAAGCTGTCTGGACATGGTCCTGAGCAACCTGCTCTACATAAGCCTGCTTGAGTAGGGAGGTTAGACCAGATGGGTTCCAAGGGTGCCTTCCAACCTCAATCATTCTGTTATTCTACAATTCTGTGATTTAAGAAGAACTTTCTTACCAAACAACATCTGAACCTCTCCCTTTGCCTAATCTTCTCTTGTCACCCACTTCCTTTACCCAGAAGTATAGACTATATATTTTACAATGCATCTGAATGCTTTTTTTGAGAAGAGTCATATGCATTCTTCTCTCTCCCTATGTTTGTGATGAATGACTCTTCTCCTTTCTTTTCTCAAGTCCTTTAACCAACTTCATATCGGTTTTGGGCAACTTTTTTTTCCCTTTTATTTGTCTTTTATTTTAACTACCTTTACACCAATGATTTTTCTTTTACCAAATCTCAAATGGGATCACCATTTCTGAAGTCTGAAAACCTATATCTTCACCTTTTCCCTTGGTTTTCCTTTGTCCTTGATACGATTGCTTCCTGCCTGATCTTCTTTCTGCATTATTATTCTGTTACATTTTTGTCTTTTGCACATACCTCTCTCAAATGAAGCTGTATACCTCCTTCTCTACATTTAATTCATTGTCAACTCTCTCTTCTGTTATTTCTTCTATACTGAAAACACTGAAGTAAAGCACTTACATTAGTGCATTTTTGTTTGGCTTAGTTCTTGGGGGGGTACAGTATTATCTATCGTAAGCTCAGCATATTAAAACAGAGATCATCTTTCTTTTTTTCCTTTTTTTTTTTGTTTTTTCTTTTCTCTGCCCTTGGTAGTATTATTTCATAGTTGTTGCTAGAAAGCTGAAGCTGGGAATGTAGAACCAGAAAACTACTACTGATTTTCTTTAATGTTTGTATACTCTTTCCATGGCGTCTACTACTGGTTATTCCTCTGAATGATCCATCAGAAAGTCTGGCTGAAATCCAATTTTAAAAAAAAAAACCACACAAAAAAGCCACCGCAAACCAAAGCTTCCTTGGAAAATAAGGGGTGATAAGGAATAAATAAGGGGAAGTAACATCTCCTTTCAAACTGACTAGAAGCCTAGCTGGATGAAGAATCTAGTTAAGTATTGCTGTTCTCATACCTTGTACTTGGTCTCGTTTTAAAACAAGGCTTTTAACAACTGAAGAAAATATGTTCAAGCATAGTCAGATAAAGTGTTCAGCTATAAAGATGAAAGTAAAAAAAGATCTCATTTTCTGTGAGTGATCTGGCATATATCTTCTTCTATCAGACCTTTTAACTGTTTGGTGCAACAGGGCTTCCTTACAGACATGAGTTAAAAAAGAAAATGTTGTTCTTTTTCTGGTTTATTTTCTCCTAAATCTTTCTCTTTCATTTTGTTTTTGCTTGCTTGTTTGTTTTTTGTTTTCCTAAATGATTTGTGCCCAAGTGCACACACACATACACAGAGCACCTTTGGATTTTATTGCATCATATTCTCTTTACCCAAGTGGTTTTACGCAAAATATCCTTGACATCAGTACCATCTTTGGCGACCACCAGTTTCTCATCCTAGGGAAATAACTGCCTCAGTTAGAATGATCTATGTAGAGTACCTTGCTCCACAGTTTTGTTCTTTATCCAAATATAATGATCATCAAACATTTCTTTAGGAGGAGTAAATATATGTTTTCATCACTGGCAACAATGGCAACTATGCTGACACATCCTGAGTACTGAGATGTTCTCTAATACAGCTTAGGACAGCCATGCGATTAAAACAATCAAGGAAAGTAATACCTTTTTAATGCCTTAATGCCTTTGCATCTCAGTTGTAATGCATCCATCTCAGCTTCTGCTTTTGTTGCTTTTGCTGAACTTAGACAGATTTAGAAAATATGAGAAATTCTTGAGGAAAAAGCAAAAACTCTAAAGAAAAAAGATAATGGTCTGAACACGGCTATATCTACTTTAAGGGAAACTAAGTGTGGGCCCCTTTTTAGGCTGGCCAAACCTAATAGCGTACAATGCACTGAGAGCATGAGAGCAGCTGAAACAATGTGTGCAAAGAAAGACCTTGCTGTTGGATTTAATTCCTCACCTCTCTCTAGGAACACTGCATAGTGCGAGAGTTGTCTTTCACTATTCAGGGAGCAGAGAATGACTGTGTGTGACAGTCAGTGAGTGAGTGAATGTGTGAGTGAGTGAGTGAGTGAGTATGTGTCCCTCTGAGACAGCACAGATAGTCATACACCCTAGGGAAACAACGTTATCTCCAGCAGCCACATGAAGTAGTTAGCTCCCGCTGTCCTGCAGGGCATTCTTTCTGTTGTTTTCATTTTTTACAAAGGAGGAAAATGCATGTGAAATAGCCATATTAAGTGATTTGTATTTAGATTACAGAAGTGTTCAGCTGTTAGAAGACACTAACATTACCTAACTAAGGTCTTTGTGACCTTACTTGTCCTTGTGTCCATGCATGTCCAAGTCTTTGATTACAGAAGTTATGTTATCTTCCTGTCTATTCACACAAGTTTTGATCCTTTCAGAGCTCAAAATATATATGTATATTGTGTAACATCAGAAAAGAATTAAGTTTTAATAGGCAATCACAAATCTAGGATTTGTTAGCTTTTGAATATATGGCTCTTGACACCTGTCTTATCTTTGCAAACATGTTTTAATTAAGTAACAGTATATCCACTAATGGAGGTCTTCAGTCTTTCATGGAAAAGTGTAGGATTGCAAAGGATTAGGGCTATGGGATTATATGAATGGCTTCAGTTAACCCTATGTAAATTGTTCACTGACTTTTAAACTACAGTTTGTGTTCTATCTGCATAGGTCCATCCTGACCCTGATGTATACTCTCTTTGAAATGGAAATCTTCAGTTGTTACCCCTAGACAGCTTCAAAGGCTTGACTGCCCACTCTCAACTCCTTTGAAATGCTTAATTTGAATCATAAACTATCCCTGCAAACAGTCTCATTATCTTGTTAGATGTCATGTCTCTTTTGAAATGGGTTTCTGTCCATAGGTCTCTTTGATGTCTTGCTTAAGTATAAGGAATTCCTTAGAATTTTAAACTTTTACAGTTGGTACAACTTAATCCTTTAAAACTTAAACTTAGTGTGTAATGATTTGGCAACTCATTAAAATAAATTTAGTTCTGCAATAATATCCATGGATTTACAATAGAGTATCTTTCTCCATTGTTTTGTCTACATGTATGTTTTTATCTTGAAATTTCTGCCAAACCACAGAATAGTTGAGGTTGGAAGGGGCATCTGGAGGTCATCTTGTCCAAATCCCTGCTCAAGCAGGGCTATGACTGGAACATACAAATATTCTCATATTTGCGATGCTAAACGTTAGTTAGTATGAAATTTCACCACAGAAAGACACAGCCTAAATATAATGTAGGAAAAAAAAATATATTTCCAAGTAGCTGGTTCTTCCAGACTTGGGAAAGCTACTTTATAGGCCAGTGAATCACAGTGAGCCGTGACACTTCCTTCACCTGTCACTAGAGACTGAGTTAAAGTACAAAAGGTACTGACAAAATTTAGAAGATCTGCTTTGGATTTCTAGGTTTCTCAGCAAGTGTCCTCTCAGGGAGATGGCTTTGCCAATTGAAGCCTAGGATAAAGGCTGTTGCAGCCAAAGCATTAAAATGGCTTTTTAGGATTTGGAATTGTTATTACAAACACTAGATAAAAAATTAAAATACTGGTTAGAATTACATGAAACAGTTTCCACTATAGCACTTTGTTCTGTTATGCTAGGCACTTAAAACTAAAATATTTCTGAAAAGTATGTAGGTTTTCATAGTTCTTCTGATTTGTTCAATCAACTTTAGACAGAGGATATCAGTGCTTCCAAAATCCATGATCATTTGGTCCACTGGTCTGCCTTATTCCATGTGTAGATATTTCAAGAGTTCCACAGAAAATTCTGGAAATCTAGCAGCACACCACACTGTAAAAAGAGTACTATTTACTTCAACTGGCAATGATTAGGTATAGGATAGGAAAAAAGAAAAAGTGGTCCTGCAGTTTTTCTCTGACACAATTCCATTATTATGGACAAGTTGTGTAGCTCTTTACTACAGACCCCTAGCTTTAAAAAGTTCATGTTGAGGCCATCATGCCAAATGCACCTTATTTACAGCCATGCTTATTAAAACGTGTAATAAACATTCCATACAAGAAAACATATTTGAAGTTATTGTAAAGGGAATATTTGTTACCAAGGTAACAAATAAAATCTGTACTACTATTGTGTATTTTATTTTCAATGAAGAATTGAATCCTTTTCAATTATTGGGTGGGATGGGAAAGTTGTAAACAAGGTTATAAATCTCTGGAATTCACTTCATGGTAATAGTACATTAAGCAGGCAACTGGTATTCTCCACGCATTGAAGTAGAACTACTATGACCCACTACTTTATAATTATGTGAGGATTATTAACACAACAGGAGAAGGAAATTGGCTACTCAGCACAAGTACCACTCTCTGTCTTAGATAATTGCATATATCCTAGGTTAGCTGAGCCAGGCAGATCTCCCATTGTGCTTGGAATTGACAGACATACATAAAAATGGTAATAATTTACAAGGTAAAGTTGGTGTTGAAAACGATAAAGGTTCTCAGAGGATTATTTAAATTGTTTGAGATTTTATATATTTTTTTTTGTTTAAATATCATCATAGCAATGAAAATTGAAAAAACCAAAAAACCTAACACTCCGTAAGATTTAATTGAAATTTTATGTCTTATTACTATTATGTATCTTGGGTGACAAGTAAGTTTAACTCTGTCAAGTTGAATGAAGATGCAAACCAGTACTGAATTATTAATATACCTGTATCTGTCCTGAGTGGTTACTAAAATCTTACATGGTCAAGTGGGACAACTGCTTGCAAACAGAAATACACTTTTTAGTGTGTGTGTGTGTGCATGTGTATATAAATAAATAAATACAAATGTTTGTGTGTGTAAATATATATTGCTTCTGATAAGAATGTTTATGTCTTTTGCTGTGGTTTTAGGGAAGCAATGCTAGTACAAAAAGTATTTCACAGATTAGGAAGATGTAAGCAATAGCAATGCAACAGTATTTAATGAACTATGCTACTAAATCCTGTGAACTTTAGCTCTGGTTCTGGAAACACCTGTGTGTGAAAAACTTCCTTTATTGAGTAGTTCATGAAATAACTCCCACAAATAATGTGCATACGTGCATAAGACTCTGATCCTATAAACCTTTTTGCAGTGACTTACCTGTGGGAGCATAAGTAGTCCTGCTGCTTTTAATGACTTCACATACAAGTGACCAATTTAAGGATCAGTTTGTCTATGACTATATAGCTTTTATGAGATGAATTAATATGATTGTATCATAGGAATAAATTTTCTGGCACACAGTTTTGTCTAAACCTGAAAAGAGCTCAACTGAAGCGCTAGGTATTTAAAGAAGTGTTGTGCGATCAAGTGTCTTTATCTCAATTCTAATCACAATTGGAAAGCAAAATTGTAATGTTCACTGGTTAACTAAATTTAGTATAATAAACATGTCATCAAAAGTAAATAAAACCAAATATTTTGTGTGTGTGGGCTCATGTGTACCTTCTCACTTTCATTTTTGCTTTTAATAGCAAAAAATAAATTACCCATCCCAAACACCCTGTTTGTAGAATATCAGCAGTGGTCTATGTACACAGCCAAATCCAGAGAGTTTCCATCCACAGCATCAAAGAAGACAGCAAAATGTCACAAACGCATAGTAATGTTCTGATTTTTATCAAAATAATCTGTTGGGTTTACTCTCCCTCTTATCAGTTTCTTTCTCTATTATTGAGTACCTAAAGGTGTAGAATAGAAACACCTAACATTATATATGAAAACATAAAAATAAGTATAATTTTATTCAACATAACTGTCCTATATAAAGAATTAAATACATTTGCCAAAATCTGCTTTGAGGAACTGAGCTGTGCTGGTTTTGGGTGGGATGTAGTTAATTTTCCTCAGAGCAGCCCATATGGTGCTGTGTTCTGGATTTGTTGATAATACAGGGACTTTTCAGTTATTGCAGAGCAGTGCTGCACAGCATCAAGGCCTTTTCTGCTCCTTACGCTGCCCCGCTAGTAACTGGGCTGGGGGTGCACAAGAAGTTGGGAGGGGACACAGCTGGGACAGATGACTCTGGTTGGTTGGGGTCACCATGGCCATGCCATATGGCGTCATGATCAGCAGTAAAAAATGAGTGAGAGAAGGAGGAAAGGGGGGACATCAGAGTGGTGATGTTTGTCTTCCCAATTAACTATTATGTGTGGTGGAGCCCTGCTTTCCTGGATGTGGCTGAACACCTTCCTGCCTGTGGGAAGCAGTGAATTCATTCCTTATTTTGCTTTGCTTGTGCACACAGCTTTTGCTTGCCTACTAAACTGTCACTGTCTCAACCCAGGAGTTTTGTCACTTTTGCTCTTCTGATTCTCTCCCTCATCCCTCTGCGGCAGAGTTAGCGAGCGGCTGTGGAGCTCAGCTGCCTACTGGGTTTAACCCACAACATTTTTGTAGATGTATTTTCTCTGTGGCACAATTTTACTACGTTATGACTGTGTTTCTCAGATAATTCCTTAGAATCTGCTAGCATAAATTCATTCAGAGCTCTTATTATTCAGAACAGATAAAATACCTCTATGGCTTGTTGATGGTCAAACATTTCTGTTAAATACCATTGTCGATGGCATTAGATAAGTGTTTCTGTTTTTTGAAATATGATTAGAAAAGAGGTTTTACTGTTTCAGTGCTGTATCACTGTCCCATTTTAGTCACTTGGGACTGTGAGTATCTCTCATTTTCTTTCTGGGAACTAGTGAAATTGGACCATTAGGCAAGAATATTTTTATTTTTCCATCCTAATATAACATAGGTTATTATTAAAATTAGGAAATTCTTTAAGGTAGGGCTTTGTTATATACATCTTCATAAAAATCTGATTTAATCTTTCTGGTTCTACTTTCAGAATTGTTGGTTAATTTATCAAATTGATTATTCATTTACTCTAAATAAAAATGACAGATATATGGAAGTTCAGAATTCAGTTTCTGAACTAATGAAGTTATTAATGTTTGAAAATGCTGCTCTGAAGACTGATGGCAAATTAGAGGTAGAAAACACTCCAGAAAAGTAAAAAAATATTTTCAATTGTTAAGTTTAAGTTTTGAACCCCTTGAAAGGACTTCAGAATGTCAGTTTTTTGATTAATTTTTTTCAACCAACATTCACCAATCTTATTACAGCTAAGGGACTATGGAAATCAAATAAAGTTGGTTGTCAGTGTCTCATTTTCAGTCATGGCTACTCAGTTTTAGAAGGGAAAACCAGGCAGCATTATAACAGAAAGCAAAACAGGACTTGAAGTAAGATACAAATATGGATCTGGAAGACAAGTATTTTGCACTAAAATAGTGGGATTGACTTTTCTACTTGGTAAATGTGGAAAAAAGACAAAACCGCTTTTCTTATGTACAGATTTTGAAAAAAAAAGGCTATTTGTATCTTTTTTAAAACCACATATGTCAAGAATATCAGTTCTGAAAAGAACAAAACTGACAATTATTTGGGAGAGAATCCAGAACTACATTGCTTTGTCATGATGCAACATTGTTTTCCTATGATTGTTAACTGCTTTCTTTTGTTACAATGAAGAATTATGCTTTGAAAAAAAAAAAAAAAAATCTGGGAATATTTCAAAGAATATGACCTATCAAATAGCTAAAGGAACCATCCCAGATTATAACAGATTGTCACCATGTGTTAACTGTTTGTTGCATGTTGGGAGGGCTGGAGATGAGACAGTTTCCTGTAGTTCAACCATCTTCAAATTGCAGTAAAGATGGCCATCTTCACTCCATTCCCTCTACCCCTTGAACAAACCAGGCCCGTACTATGTCTGTTTTATGCTCTCTGTCATGCTGGATATCATCATTTGACGGTAAGGCAATGTGATGACAACAATTTTCAGAGGAGGATAATTGCCAGTTCTGCTTGATTATGTGTTTAATTCTTTTTTATGCTCATCTAGATTTGCCCAACAATGAATTTCAGCAGTATGAAGAGCCTGAGGCAGTGGTAGGTTTGCTATTAACAAAAGATGGTATAAAAAAGGAGAGGAGATTAACAATTTCTTAAAGGTCATTTGTATAACTAGGTATATCTTATAGACTAAGTAATTCTACATATTTTTTTTCTTTAACAACAGAGTGTATATTATGGTTTTTAGAAATGCAGTTCTTCATACTAAAAAAACCTCCCACAAGAAAACTTCAAGACCTATAAAAGATCCTGAATTTCCATTCTAAAATTAAAATTGAAGTCAGATTGAAGAATAATAATAAGAAAAAAAATTATTTTCCCTGTGTAATGAATACAACTAATGGGCATTTATAATGTATGTTTTTGTATATACAAAAAGATAATACTCCTTTGTTTGACAAACTGTAGTTTTAGAAATCTATATTTTGAAAAATAATGAGTATAGCATCCACATTTTTGAACCTCTTTCTGTTGTCAATAATAAAAGTCAGAAGTGAAAAAAACCAGTATTTCTTTGAAATAGTTTTACAGTGTTTTCAACAATCCTTTATTCTTTTCTCTTAAAAAAAAAAAAGGCTACCCAATTTGTTTTCCATTAAATTATTCTCCTGACTCTTCAAATGTATTTCTTTCAGAGCTGTTCTCTAGGAGCAGTAATTTTGTCCTGAAAGTAGCATTCATCTGATTTTGCCTCTGCGATCATTGTTGCAGATGAGCATATTCCCACGGACAAATTGAAAAGCACTAATGCAGCTTTATCTGTTTGAAGTGGCCTCCTCTGTTATCAACATTCACTGAGCATGAGGACCCAAGATGTAGTGTTTTTCAGTAAGTACCACCAAGTTTTTATTCAGATCTCACAAGAGTGCTACAATGCTGTCTCTCGACAACATCACAGAAGATGCTTCTAGGCAGCCAAAAAAAAAAAAAAAAGCTCTAACCTGCAGCCAAAAAACACAACAATGCATTTTAATTGCATGCATCTCTGAATAGATCATGCAAAAGAGTCATCACAGAAAAAAGCTTCTTAGGAGTTTGCTGGACTCTTTCAGGCTCTGCCAGTATTTTGCTGCTTTGCTCGCAGCTGAGAATGCAATGGGTATTGGGTATGAGAGAACAATTTCTAGGGAGCAGTTTATAACTGAAGCCAATGTTTTTGTCTGGCTTATCATAATTCTAAGGTTGGTCCCACAGTTCTAAAGGGAAGGGTTAAATTAGGAGAGTCCCTCTGCATTCTGAGAGGTTGTTGGACTCATCTGTTACCACCAATGAGAAGTAAGTCTCTAACTTCAGTGTCATTAGGAAGGAAATAAGAGGTGTTTTATGACTCTTTCCTCTACTGAGCCCTTCTTTCTGAAAGCTCTGGTGGTCTGTTGGATTTTTTGTTTAATTCAATTTGCCTGTTCTTTGTGTTTCACAGTTCTCCCCTATTTTCTTTGTAGTCTGTTTTCCTCTGAGGTCCTTTCTGCAATGTACCTTTCTTGGTTTTTATACCATGTACTTCTTATTTTGGGCAACAGTTCTACTTTGTAGGCAATGCCTTTTATTAAGAAGGTAAGACCAACCATACTTGTTCAAGACAAAGTCGTGGCTCCAGCTATGGCCATGACTATCTGTTCATGTAGAGAAGAGTTTGACTATGGGTGGCTTATATGTTTCTTTCCCCTAAGATGCTTCTTTCATCTCCAGCACAGTGAAGCTTTTAAGCACAATGTGGCAGGTGCATTTAGAACTGACCAAAATCATGCACGCTATTCAAAGGGAACTGCAAACTTACATGATGGCATAGTGGTATTTTCTGATTTTTTTCATTGTTGCTTTCCTAATAATTCCCTGATTTATGCTTTTGGGTGCTATTGCTTTCATGGAGTTGTCTTTTATAACCTCAAGGTCTTGCTCTTGAGTGATAACTCACTCAGAATAACTCACTCACTCAGTTCAGAATCCATCACTTTATGTGTGAAGCTATGATTGGTTTTACGTATGTGCATCACCTGTGTTAGAGGTAGAGTATTCAGCTCAAGGTCAGAAGGAGACCATGTTATGACTTCTAACAAAGTTACAATTACTTGATTATCTCTGCATTGTCACAGGTGAAATGTGAATAACCTCTCAATGAGAATTTATCCATGTAAGAAAAAAAATTGCAATGAACAGTTGCTATTAGATAAAACATCTTTTTTAAAAATGTCCAGCATTTATTTGGTATATATATATATTTGATATATAGATTTATATAGCACCTGTACACATGAGTAGAGTCCTTTTTCTGCCTAATTCAAGCCCTTTCCTGACATTCATGGGATAGTTGAACACCTATCAATCTCCAGCTTTTTCTAATGCATTGCCAATCTGTCTTCCACTCCCCTTGCACAAAAGAATCTTTATAGATTTCTTTTTGAGCTCTCTCTATGCAAATTTAATATAAGAGGTAGAGGAAAGAAGACGGGGAGGGGTCATTATCCTCATTATTATATGGTTGGTTTGGTTTTTTTTTCCCAAACACTAAATCCAGTTAAAGTTGCTCTCTCATCCCAGCCTTCTTTTCCTATGTCTGCACTGGCTTCTTAAATACATAAATGTCATTTTTGGTTGAGAATATTATAAACAAGATTAGAGAAGTAGATTTCTAATCCTCTCTTTCAATTTTTTATTTATTTGCTTACTTATTTAATCTAATTGTTTTATTTTTCTGTTGTACACATGATCCCACAAACTTGCACAACAGAGGAAAGGGTGAGCTGTAGTACAGAAATGAGAAAGAGGGACCAATGAACAGGAGATGGTTAAATAGATTTTCTTAAACCGTATTTATCACACAGAAACATAATGTTTCAGTTAACTGAGAGGATCCACTGTATGAGTGTTCCTGAGTTTTGCCTTTTGACACAAAACAAGACTTGTATTCACTTGTTCTTCTTACAGGTAGCTTACTGAAAAGTTCAGTATTAGGTCATGCAGTTTAAAACAGAAAGTTTTGTTCAGATATTAAAGCTTACATTTAATTATGCTTTTCTTAAAAATAATTTTACTGAGAAATCTGCTTTGCTTGTTGCCATTGCTTTGCTTTTATCTGTCCGATATAAATTTATTTGCACAAGAATCTTGCAAGTTCCAAATTAATTTTGCTGGCTTGCTCAAATAAACATTAGGTAATCATTTAAAAGGGAAAGGAGACCTGGTCACTTCCTCTGTGTAATTGTGTTTAAAACAATAACAAAAGTGATGATCATATAAAATTAAAATCAAGCTCATGGGCCTGAATTGTAAAGTTAGCAACCCTTGAATAAGTTGTAGTCTGCATGCTGTCCTTTAGCTGTTACAAACAAACAGGTTATTATACATCATTGAGAAGTATGGGATGAAGACCCTGGAACCAGCATTTTTGATATAAACTCTGAAAATATAGGAATCATTAGTTTAATAAGCTCTTAACTTTTAGATGACACAGTGGCAACCACCCTTCCTTTCTCCTCTCTTTTTGACGACTTCTTTGTAATCTCACCATCAGCAGTAAAAGGACAATTTCACTGCTAAGTGAGGAAATCCTTTGCCTATTTTAAATCTATGTTTAAGTTTTCTAGGAGCAGTAAGAATGGTGCTCTTCTTGTCTTCCTCAGCCTGAAATCTTTATGACTTGCTACCGCACTGAAGAAGATAAGATGCTGTTCCAACAGGATCTTGATATTTCTGTTCAGTGAGTTTCTATTCTCTGTTGCTCTGCTTGCTAATTTTCATAGAATCATAGAATTAATAAGGTCGGAAAAGACCTCTAAGATCCTCTAGTCCAATCGTCACCCCAACACCTCCATGCCTACTAAACGATATCCCGAAGTGCCACATCTACACGTTTTTTAACTCTTCCAGGGATCGTGACTCCACCACCTCTCTGAGCAGCCTGTTCCAATGCTTCACCACTCTTTCATTAAAGGAATTTTTCCTAATATCCAAACTAAACCTCCCCCGATGCAAGTTGAGGCCATTGCCTCTCATCCTATCACTTGTTACTTGGGAGAAGAGACCGACCCCCACCTCTCTACAACCTCCTTCCAGGTAGTTGTAGAGAGCAATAAGGTCTCCCCCTCAGCCTCCTTTTCTCCAGGCTAAACAACCCCAGTTCCCTCAGCCGCTCCTCATCAGACTTGTGCTCTAGACCCTTCACCAGCTTCGCTGCCCTTCTCTGGACACGCTCCAGCACCTCAATATCCTTCTTGTAGTGAAGGACCCAAAACTGAACACAGTATTCGAGGTGTGGCCTCACCAGTGCAGAATACAGGGGCACGATGACTTCCCTTCTCCTGCTGGCCACACTATTTCTGATACAAGCCAGGATGCTGTTGGCTTTCTTGGCCACCTGGGCACACTGCTGGCTCATGTTCAGCCAGCTATTGACCAGCACCCCTAGGTCCTTCTCTGCTGGGCAGCTTTCCAGCCACTCTTCCCCAAGCCTGTAGTGTTGCATGGTGTTGTTGTGGCCCAAGTGCAGGACCTTGCACTTGGCCTTGTTGAACCTCATACAATTGGCCTCAGCCCATCGATCCAGCCTGTCCAGATCCCTCTGTAGACCCTTCCTACCCTCAAGCAGATTGACACTCCCGTCCAATACGGTGTCATCTGCAAACTTACTGAGGGCGCACTCAATCCCCTCATCCAGATCACTGATATAGATATCAAACAAGACTGGCCCCAAAACTGAGCCCTGTGGAATGCCACTTGTGACCGGCCACCAACTGGATTTAACTCCATTCACCACAACTCTCTGGGCTCGCCCATCCAGCCAGTTTTTTACCGAGTGAAGAATATGCCTGCCTAAGCCATGAGCCACCAGCTTCTCTAGGAGAATGTTATGGGAGACAGTGTCAAAGGCTCTACTAAATTCCAGGTAAATAACATCTACAGCTTTTCCCTCATCCACTAGGCGGGTCAGCTGGTCATAGAGGGAGATCAGGTTGGTCAAGCAGGACCTGCCTTTCATGAACCCATGCTGGCTGGGCCTGATCCCCTGATTGGCCTGCATATGCCTTTTGAGCGTACTCAAGATGAACTGCTCCATAATTTTCTCAGTACCGAGGTCAGGCTGACAGGCCTGTAGTTCCCCGGATCCTCCTTCCAGCCCTTCTTGTAGATGGGTGTCACATTGGCAAGTCTCCAGTCGTCTAGGACCTCCCCTGTTAACCACGACTGCTGATAAATGATGGAGAGTGGCTTGACAAGCTCCTCCACCAGCTCCTTCAGTACTCTCAGGTGGATCCCATCCGGCCCCATAGACTCGTGAGTGTCCAGGTGGCATAGCAGGTCATTAACTGCTTCCTCCTCAATTAGGGGGGTTTATTCTGCTCTCTGTTCCTGTCTTCCTGCTCAGGGGGCTGAATACCCTGGGGATAACTGGTCTGACTATTAAAGTCTGAGGCAAAGGAGGCATTAAGTACCTCAGCCTTTTCCTCATCCTTGGTGGCAATGTTCCCCCCTGCATCCAATAAAGGAGGGAGATTCTCCTTGGCTCTCTTTTTGTTTTTAATGTATTTGTAAAAACATTTTTTATTATCTCTTACAACAGCAGCCAGATTGAGTTCTAGCTGGGCTTTTATCTTTCTAATTTTATCTCTGCATGACTTGACAAGATCTCTGTATTCTTCTTGAGTTGCCTGCCCCTTCTTCCAAAAGTGGTAAACTCTCCTTTTTTTCCTGAGTTCCAGCAAAAGCTCCCTGTTCAGCCAGGCCAGTCGTCTTCTCCACTGGTTCGTCTTACGGCACATGGGGACAGCGTGCTCCTGTGCCTTTAAGACTTCCTTCCTGAAGAATGCCCAGCCTTCTTGGACCCCTTTGCCCTTCAGGACTGTGTCTCAAGGGGCTCTCTCAACCAGTGTCCTGAACAGGTCAGAGTCTGCCCTCTGGAAGTCCACGGTAGTGGTTTTTCTCACCCTCCTCCTTACTTCGCCACGAATCGAGAACTCTATCGTATCATGGTCGCTAAGCCCAAGACAGCCTCCAGCCACATCTCCCACCAGTCCTTCTCTGTTTGTAAACAGCAGGTCAAGCAAGACACATCCCCTGTTAGGCTCACTTTCCAGCTGTGTCAGGAAGTTATCTTCCATGCATTCCAGGAAGCTCCTAGACTGTTTCCTCTCTGCTGTGTTGTATTTCCAGCAGATGTCTGGTAAGTTGAAGTCCCCCACGAGAACAAGGACTAGCGATTGTGAGCCTCCTGCCAGCTGTTTATAGAATGTTTCATCTACTTTCTTTGTCCTGGTTGGGTGGTCTATAACAGACACCCAGCAGGATATCTGCCTTGTTGGCTTTCCTCCTCACCCTTAACCATAAGCACTCAACCTTATGATAATTGCTGAGTTCTACACAACTGAAATACTCCCTAACATACAGGGCCATTCCACCACTTCTCCTTCCTTGCCTATCCCTTCTGAAGAGCTTATAGTCATCCATTGCAGCACTCCAGTCATGAGAATCATCCCACCACATTTCTGTGATGGCGACAAAGTCATAGCTATCCTGCAGCACAATGGCTTCCAGCTCCTCCTGTTTGTTGCTCATGCTGTGTGCATTGGTGTAGATACACTTGAGCTGGGCTATCGATTTCACTCTCAATGTTGGCATGCCACCCTTAGGCTCCTCTCTAGTGAGCCTGGTTACATCCCCTTCCCCCTTCGAACTTAGTTTAAAGCCCTCTCAGTGAGCCCCGCCAACTCATGGGCAAGAATCCTTTTCCCCCTTTGAGACAGCTGAACTCTATCCGTTGCCAGCAGGCCCAGTGCAGAGTAAACATCCCCATGATCAAAAAAACCAATGGCACCAGCCTCTGAGCCACGTGTTGAGCAGGTGAGTTTCCCTGTTCCTTTCAGTATTCTTCCCTGCCACTGATGGGATTGAGGAAAACACTACCTATGCTCCTGATCCCTCAACCAATCGCCCCAGTGCCCTGAAGTCAATTTTTTTTTCTTTCTGTTTCTGTAAACATACATGACCCAAGAAAAAAACAAGCTGGATTTTTCCAAAACAAATGAGAATGAGAGATGCATCTGCACAGGATAAAATCTATCTGTTGTGTCATGAGAGAAGGGATTCAAATAGCTCTGTATTGAGTCAATCACGCTTTGTTGACAAGTGCAATGGAATAACTTTCCTCTGTTACTTTATTACTGACTTAGTTATGTGTCATAAAATTTTGGAGCTGAATAAACCTCTACCAGCAGGATCATCTATGTGAGCAGGAGATAATATTCCTATATAGTCCATCACCTGGGGTTCTCATTCTATAATGATAAGCAGCAAATGGGGAATTAAAAAAACCTACATGGTGTCCTGTTCAGTTCAGCATGCTTCTGCAGACAGGGATTGCAGTAGTTTATCTGGTACTATCCATGCAAACAGGCTGACAAATGTTCCCACCAGCAAACCCTGTTTTCTCTTGCTACTGTCTGTCTTTGGTGTTCTCTGCCACCTGCTCATCAGACCTTTACTCTCCAGTTTTCCCCCTCAGCTGACTTAGGTTGTGACTAAGAGCTTCAATTCAACCCAGTCTTATTCAGGCCATGGTTATTCCAACAGGACATCATTGCCTGCAGGAGTGTGACATATTCATTCACATCCTATTGCACATCAAATGGTATTGTACTGGTAAGAAATGTTTGCCACTTTGATGTCTATACCTTTCTAACTCCCTTACTGTAAAGCTGTGTCTTGCTCCTAATAATGCTAACTCCCATTGATTTCAATCGTATTACAGACAAAATCTCCTAATAGAAGTGTCTGGAGTATTTTGTACCTTGTATATCATCTGTGTGTCTCGTTCTGGTGCTGTTACATGTCTGCCTATATGTGCATCAGCATTTTTTCATGTTTTTGTAGTTAGTATGCTTATTGAGAAAAGTCACACAGCAGGAGTGTAAAGAAAAGTAGAAGGATACTTAAACATACATCTATTTTTAAACATACGAGTAATTTTAAATAAGACAATGGAACTGTTTATCTGCTTAAAGTTATGCATAGTTTAACAATGAATTAGAACCTGTGAACTTCTGGAAGATAAGTATTATATATGACATCAAGTATTATTATGTTTTCATACATCTTCAAATATTTTCCAGATAACTTGACACTACTTTTATTTTAAGGAATAAGGAATATAAACAGATATTTTCAATGCTAATTTTAAGGAATCACAACTCATAGAGAACAACATATTTTCTTAAACAAACAAATAAACCAAACAAACAAAACCAAAACAACCAAAACAAAACATGAGGCAGAATCCTATAGAAAACCCGATGAAGCAAGCTTTATTACTCAGAAATCTATGCTCATTCTGTGCTGCAGACATTCTTTCCCTAACTTGAGCAATATCATATTGATTAGGATTGCAAACTGACATAAGGGTACAGTCAAATTAGTTTATTAACCAAAAGAGCTCTCACTAAACTTGATAGAAAAGCCTCAGGTTTTGTTGCAGTCTTATTTCTTCCCTGCCTCTTGAGACTGGATGCCAGCTCTAGAGAAAATTATTTGTTGTTTTTTGTTTAAAAGCTGATCTACAAAACTAGGGAACAAACAGCTGGTCCTGATCAGAGCAGGCCAGTGAGTTTTCAGACTTGCATCACAAATGCAAAGGCCCACACATCAGACTCTTGGCTAAAGCAGTAAATTTTTGTAAAATTACTAGCAGCTTTATCAAGTTAAGAGTGATTTATCACTGTTAATTGGATCCAAAACCAATGGGACTCTTGTATTTTTAATGAAAAAAAATAAAAAATTCAACATCCGTGAGTGAGTTCGAGAAGAGCAAATGAATGTAACATATCCACACAGACAAACACTAACTATACTTGTCTTCCTACAATCTTCCCTTCTTGTGAAGGACCGATACTGCAAATCAGAAGTCTGTATAATAGGGGCAGACTCTGGGATCCCTAATGGAAAAGGAAATGTTTTCACTTCTCCTTAAAACAATGCAAATACATTGCTCACATTTGGACAAGCACTTTCCATTTTCAAATGCCCTAATGGGCAAACATAAAAAATTTATTCCATCCCATTTCTTTTGCTCCAATCCCTTGGATTTCAAGGGCTAGCAAAGTAGCGCAATAACAGAAATAGTAAGAGGAAAATAAATTTAATTCACCCTTTGTATCAGAGCCAAATCAAAACTTCAATATTATGCAACGAGGAATAGGAGATGTCTAACTTTCCTTTAGGAAGATGCAGCCATAAACACTCATGTTACCATAGCAGTTAGCTGAGTATAAGCTGCAATGTAAGTGGCTGCATGTTGGTGCATTTATATACAGGACTCCTAAGCCCATGCTAGAATCATGGAGGCTGAACACTAGACAAAATTGATCACTAGAATTAGCTTTTATACATGTTTTTTTTCCATGATGGTTACTTCTCAAGTGTTATTCTCATGTTTTCACAGGGACCTGTGCCACATGAATGTACATTTTTAATTTTACCCATTGCTCTCATTGCTCACACAGGTTTTAGTCCTCTGCTTTGTGAACTCCATGTGTATTTTGAATCCAGGCTTCTTTGCACAGGCCTGGAGGGTATCAGAGCCCGTTTTTCAAAGAAGGAATTCATGGGAAGCTCAGGAACTTACTAAGCGCTCTACACATCTGGCAATGGGAAATTTTCATAGCTGGGAGGACAACAGGGATGACGGAGGGACCTAGCTGCTCAGGAAAGGGTTTTTGGTAAGTGCTGTTAAGTGACTGTGGGACTGAAGAGTCCTGACCTAACCATCTGTCAAGCTGGTAGGTACTGGGGGAGGTGCTGGCTTTGCTTCCCCAAAACACCTGACTCTGCTCAAGTACCTAAATTATCTGTTATCATATATTTAGGACTGATCCTGATCTTTCACATACTCTTTCAGTCTTCTGTTGCCTTGATTTGTTTTCTCTGTGGGAGCTTGGGAAGTTTGTGGAAAGAAATCTAGTTTATTGCCCTACACAACCACTACCAAATCGTGGAGCACACCAGTGAATACCCCAGACCCTAGTGAAAAAACACAGAGCTGCTTGTATCAAAAAGTGCATAAAACACATTTTAGTATTACCTCTGCTCTGAAGCAGATTTCCTTTTGCTGTCTTATCAGTATCAGCTTTTTCCCTCCCAGCCCCCAGCCCATGGTGTTTGTTGCCTGTGACTGGAGTTCAAGATCGTGTAAAAACAAAAATAGTAATGGCATGGGGGAGGTGGGGAGAACCCTTAAGCATAATTGGATAAAAATGGTTCTGTGATCCCTAAAGGGGGAGAAACACTTCAGTTATTGCTGATTGGCACTAGAAACAAACCTTTACCCTGAAAAAAGAATTGAACCCAGCTGCCTGACAGACATATTCATTTCCTTCTCAGGAGAAAAGTAAATGGATTACCCAGGAGTTTTATGCTTATCAAGCAACTAAGGCAGCCTAAAACTATTTGTTTTCCCATTTCTGTTTATATGTGATCAAGACATAAGGTTAGAAACACATTTATATAACAAAGACATTTGTAAGTTCTGCATTTTCAAAGCAGAGGCTTCTTTCTGTGTCTTCTATTGCCGAGTCATCTGTAAAGCAGGTATTAACAAATTGCCTGTAGGGTTATATTTTTAATGCAGCATTAAAATTCCTATTTAGATTTTTGTAGCTGCAGGGATTTTCATTCCCATCTACTCCCCCAAATAGTTTACTATCACATTTACTTGTTGTTAAATCTGGTATAGCTAAAGACGTTCAAATTCTTCTGAATTAGAAACGTCTTAATTTTTAAATTTTTGCAGCTTTATTATTAGGCAGATGATTAGAGTCTTACTTAAGTATAGATATACAGTAGTTCCTTCTGCTTGAAAATGAAGTCCATTAGTTAACTATTTGCATCTGTTACTATTTTTTTTAAAGGAAAAAAAAAAAACAACCCACAACAAAAAAGCCAAAAAACCTTACAAGAAACTACTCATATCAGGTAATACAGATAAGAAACCATTGCTGTGGATGTTTCCTCTACCTTTAGTTTGGGAACATCTGATGCTACAGAATAAGCACAAGCGCTCTTATAAATGACCACAGAAGCTTATTTCAGCGAGAGATGGATTCCCCGCAGCTTGCTTTGCAGAGGGTAACCTACCTGCTTTGTACAAAAGAATACTGCTCTCTAGTGGAATATGGGAAAAGATTTCATGACCTCACTACTTACCTTCCTCTGCATTCTTAGATGTTTGCAGATGAAAGGCAGCTTAGCTCATCCTAGAGTTATGACACGTTATGATATATGGCTACAATTACTGTGAGATTATACTGTGAAGTGGCTTTGCTTTTGTAATCAAGTAAAAGAAAATTCTGGGTTTTTTTCTTTAAAACTGCTTTGTAAATTGAAACCAGTGGTTTTTACCATATTCTTTTTTTCAGAATGCTGCTATCTATATCAAGAGTGTGGAACTAATAACTATTTAATTTACACAGGAACTCATAATAATTTAGCTGGCATAAGGTTAATTTGGGAGTGATTAATAGCTGCATTTATACAGCTGGAAATTTTAATAATGTCTGTCTCTGGAATTTATAGTGCTAATATTTTATATTCAGGATTCGCTTTCTGTTGTGGTCATTGCCTCCTTTGGAGTGGGAAAGGTTTGCTGAAGCAGGGATCGAGTTGTACAAATTGTTCAATATATTCTGTCTGTCTTAGCGGGTGGGACACTATGAAAACACATACACAAGCACAAAATGTGGTACTTTCAGTTTCCTTCCTCCAGGGCTAGTTGTAGATCTGTCATCTGTTTGGCTAGACTTGATGGGATCAGGGCTCCTTTGACAGCTTTAATCGCTATCACTACTCACAGCAAGCCTGCGAGCTAGTGAATTGACATGCTGGACATACTTAAAATGGGCATGTAGTGCAGGACTGAAATGAACCTAGCCTGGAATGTGCTGGAAGTGTGCATTCAAAACAGACATGCACTGCTTTGAGGTATTACAATGTTAAACCTGGAGCCAGCTGCTTTCTGAAGATTTATTTTCAATATGCCCTGTCCCTTAGGCATTGGAAAGTAACTTAAAATATCATCTGCAAAAAAGCTGGTTAATCTGTGCCCAGAGTGCCTGGTTCTTGTTTTGTTTTCCAGAAATGGAGGCAGTCACGCTAGGCTAATGCAGGAATTTTCTGAATAGTACCTCACTGAGGAGCTTTTTAAGGCACTTGTTAATAGAGGCTTTTGGAAAGATCTGTGACTAAATATGATTTTTTTTTTCCTTAAAAAAAGTAGATGGCAACAGTAATCCAAAAAAACCACAGTAAAGAAAAAGGAGCCTCTTGAGTGTTAGAGGCAAGGAAGGTAAGCATAAGATGGTACAAGAGGATTGTTGGCCTCAGAGGTTTTCCTCCTTTCTTTTCTGCAGACTATCCTCACCATCTATGTGAGGATTAGAAATTTAGAAATTTCTAAATTTCAGTTTAGAAATTTGGAGGATGTTGCAGTTCACTAGTAATTATACTGAAACCATCAGAAGAATAGCTCCTTTTCTGAGGCACTCAAAGCACTTGAAACTTTTGCTGTTTTATACTGCTGGTTAGGCATTAACAATTTTGGAAAGTTTTCTGTAGTCGCAGGTCTTCTGAATAGGAACAATTTCCACCTCCAGTTTATTTAGTAATATGGTGTATTTCACTCAGAGAAATCCGCTGTGTTGCCACCACACCACAATGGATTTTTTTCCTTTTTTTTTTTGGCAAATATAAGCTGCTCTCCATCATCATGCTTTTCTACTGCCATATCTATGCTGGAAATTCATTCCTAGACTAGAATCAGCCTTAAAAACATTGGTGAATTTATCCTTGAAATATAGGGGGTTTTAGGATGAAAAGATTATTGTCCTCTTTTACTGGCAAGGAAATTAAGGTAGAAAGAGGTGAAGATGAAGTGTTAAAATTACATAAGATTTATACTGGTGCTGGGAATAGAACCCAGATCTCTTGCCTCCTACTCCTGTGCATTAACCAAAGTATTATGCTTCCTTCCCTTGAATATTTACAGTCTTTCATTTCCACTGGTAATGGAAAGTTTTCCTGGGGTGGGAGAAAAAACTATAAAAGGAGAGTACAAACAAAACCATCTGGAATAGCGGAAAATAGAAGACTAAATCATCTTCAAAATCTGGTAACGTGATATAGAACAAATAATGAACTATGGCTAACATACAATAGTTTTAATGCATATTGAAGCACATACAGCAGAGTGGTCCTTGATAGTTCTCAGATGTCTTTAGCACTCGAATTTCAGGTTGCAAAACACAGGGATCCATTCATGTGGTATGACCACAATGGTATTCAAGTTAAACCTTAAGGTTTTCATTGTGCAATGTACAGAGATAACACAGAAAGAACATGGGTTTCTCCTAAAGAAGCTTCATAGCAGGTATTACTACTGTAAATGTGATTTCTGATAGTGTGACAGGAATTTGTTTCCTTCTGACCTGAATACGAAATATTAACATTTTCTTATTGGCTCAGTAATTATCATTAATTAATTAGGATGCATGTTTGTGAAACGCATTAAATATAGCAAGCACTATTTAAATGCTGAATAGTATTGTTATTGATTTAAAGAACCTTTTGCAAACATCAGGAGTTTACAGAATAAGAAAAACAATAACTAGTAGTACAGCACATGTTGGTTTTGGTTTTTAAAGTTGAATTATATGGGTAAATGACAAAATAACTAGAGTGAAAACATTTTCAAACCAACATTCAAAGGAAGTCAGGGAATTAGCTGTTCAGCTTTCATCTCAGAGAGTGCAATAAAATCAGAAACAGATGAGAAAAGCCACGTTCCCTAGAACAGCACATAGCAAAGTTGATAGACAAGGTTATGCATCAGAAATCTGAGCATATGTTGAAGATGAGCTTTCAAATATCTACAAGAAGAGCAGATTCAAAATGGCCTTCATCCACATATCTCCTAGTCTTCTGGGTCACAAACCCTAGATATGCACATGAAAATATTCCTTTACATATGAATATGTCCCATGTCTTAATCCATAATTTACATGGCAGAAGCAGTGAGTATGTGTCTCCACTGCACATGGTGGGAAAAAGGACATGGATCTTGTGCTGCCAGAGACTGGAGACAGGGCTTCAGGACACATAAAGACCCTCTGAGGAGATGCAACCATTGCTAATTTCTTACTTGTTTTCTCTTTTACTTCTTCATTCTGCCATCTATCAGCCATCCTAAAATACTGCTGTATCAACCCTAAGAACATCACCAAATGCATGGGAATTTTCCTTCTAGAGATTTACATGCTATAGGAAGTAATTATGTACGCTTAAGTGTAAAACTTTATCTGGAGATATCCACTTCAAAAACACGTGGATACAGCAAAGACTTTGATCTTACATCTGTCTTCTATGGCCTTTCCTACTATTCCTTCATAATATTTAATACACTGTCCTTACAGACCATCTTGAGTATAGATGTGACCTTAGGCAATGAAATGTAAAGAATGAAAAAGGACTGGGTATTACACAGTTATCAGACTGGGTCTTTTACCCAGAATTACACTTCCAAGGATCCTTAAGTCCACATTAGTATTTTCAATTTTGGGGCAAATTGGGTGATTTCAACCAGTATTGTTCTCAGAGTTCCTGAAAGTTTCCAGGTCACAACAAGAAGTTTGAGCTATGTGCTAAATTCAATGGAAACAGCAGGTCCATTATCAAAGGAGGCAGCTCCTGTCTGTCCCTTTATGGTAGCATTATAGTACTTTTGTTCTTATTATCAATAAATCAGTATCTCCTGTCCAGCTTCTAAATACCATTTTTCAGAAGGGGAAAAGAAGGAGAAGAATACACAGGGAAAGGTGAAAGGAATACAATAAAGGAGGTGCTAAAACAATACAGGAATTAGCTTGGAATCCCCAGAGTTCATTGACCCTTGACTGTCTGGTTAAAGGATGTCAGAAGGGCATTTGGAGTTAATATTGTGGTTCACACAGTGTTTAGAAGTCATGCTGACCTGCTGTATTGATTGTAAGCTGTACAAGATAAAGCATTTGCAACAATACAATGGAGATGGTATTTAGATTACATTTCTGTATTGGTTTATAATCTTCTGTTGACAGGAAATGTTACTCAGTAGTCTTAGGTCTTTCAGATGTCTATATCTGTGACCATGAGAAACTGCAGACATGGCTATGATTGGTAGGAGAGATGGACTACTCTTTCATAAGTCCACCAACGTCCATTTCACAGATGTTATTTAGGGTGACAACGACCTCCTCCGACTTCTTTTACTCATCTTCTTTATGGATTCAAAGCAGGAAGTAGTGAGATGGCGTATTGCCAGTGTCCATATGAACCTATCTGCTATGAGTGTTAATCTTTTGAAGCTCACTGCTATAAATGCTAAACAGGGATTCAACCTGGGTGAAGCTGAAAATAAGACAGATGATTGGAGGTAGGTGGACCTCCAATGAGAAAATAAGGAAATAATTAAAGATAATCTGGGTGGTTTTTTGTGATTTGTAATTTGGTGACCTTTTGGAGCCACAGCTGCATTGGAAGGTTCATAGACCAGGACTCATAAGTGCTGCAGCTCCTTTCTAATCTAATTCTTGACCCAATCCAAATGCCTTTGCTGGATCTATATTTGTCATCAGTTAGGATTATACCTGAATGAATGAACTGTTCATGTTCCTGCACATTGGTTTTGACTTTTAAAACCTTCGGTAATCCAGAGCTCTCCACACACTAAAGAGATATCAAGCAGTTGGGAAATAATACCACCTCAAGTATAGACAGTGTTCAGCTAATCCCTGTCCCTTTGGACTGGAGGCAGATGCAGTGAAGAATTTCTGACTGGAGTATTCGTCAAAATTCTACCACAATGTTTTCTGTTGAACAAGCTGTCTTATAATGTAAAATAAAATAATTTTATAAACAATTCAGTGGTATTTGGGAAGTCTGTCATCTGGGACATCACCTATATGTTTATTCTAGTCTTTAATTTTTCTACATGATCTCATAGTGCAATGTAGTTTTATCTGTGTTGTTGAGTACACTGCCTTAAATGGCTTGCTTAATCTGGGTAAAACAGAAGCTCACAGAAGACCAGGGGTGTTTCTCACTCTGTTTGGAATAGTTTTGAGCAGCAGGTTTCTAAATCTCTAAGTTTTATAATGAGAAACAATAAAGCAAAAAAGTAATGTTGCTGGCTGTTGTGATGCAGTACTAATCTTGAATATTTAAGCAGTAACTTACACTTCATTCCAAGCAATGTATGAGAAACAAGTTGAGCTGTACATTGCTATGTTTGTTTAAAGGCGACATAGATGACAGGCATTATATTACATACACGAAGGAAATGAAAGAAGCAGAAGAATATGAGGGATTGTTTTTAACGTAATTGTCAACACTTCAAGAGACAATAGTTTCAGATATGGACTTTGTTACTCCTGACATTATGTGAGAAGGAAACACATGGAGATACACATCCTGATTAGTTGTTTTGATTGTTACTTTGTAATTTTTATACGAAAAGTAATTTTGGGATGTATTGGATTAAAAAGAAGAATGAATGGGACTGGCTGATTTGTAAGTGTGACAAAAGCTTTGGATGCTAAGTCTTTCTCCCTTTTGTCTGTTACTATGTGTGCCTCCTCCACCTACTGGGAAATGTTACATCCCCTTTAAAGGAAGTGAATATTTGATTTCTTGCTTAGTTCTTGCAATAAGGAATTATTAAATATTTTGTTACTTTTAAACATCCTTTTCCTGAAAAGAAACTTTTAAAATATCTTTCTGTGGATTTTTTTTAATTGTTTGGGCTTGACTTCTAGGAGGGGCTTAACTGTGCTGCACAGCTTTTTTTTCCAAGAACGGGTTCTCAGACATGTGATATAGATTACCTCTGCAATAAAAGGGTTGGCTCAGGCTTTAGGGATCCAGATGATAAACTTGTTGGCTCCAAAGTAGAAACTTCCAGGAAAAAAAATCAAAACAAAAAAACCCAAAGAAAGACATAGACCTGCTCGAGCAGGTCCAGAGAAGGGCCACGAAGATGATCAGGGGGCTGAAGCACCTCCACTATGAGGACAGGCTGAGAGATTTGGGGTTGTTCAGCCTAGAGAAGAGAAGGTTCTGGGGAGACCTTTTAGCAGCCTTCCAGTACCTGAAGAGGACCTACAGGAAAGATGGGGAGGGACTCTTTATCAGGGAGTGTAGTGATAGGATGACGGGTAACAGTTTTAAACTGAAAGAGGGTAGATTTAGATTAGATACTAGGATGAAATTCTTTATGTAGGAGTGGTGAGATACTGGAACAGGTTGCCCAGAGAAGTTGTGGGTGCCCCCTGAAAGTGTTCAAGGCCAGGTTAGATGGTGCTTTGAGCAACCTGATCTAGTGGGAAGTATCCCTGCCCATGGCAGAGGGCTTGGAACTAGATGGTCTCTTAAGGTCCCTTCCAATCCAAACCATTCTATGATTCTATGATTATATGAAAAAAGCCAGCTTAAACATTTATTATAATAAATGTAATACTTCTAATTATGGATATTAACCTATGGGTAATAACTAATGAAAAAGTTACTACTGAATCTTGAGAGAGAAAGACCTATTGGAGGAAATCTGAGCTCTGTTGAAGTTCTCCTGGCTTTTACATTTGCCTTTAAAAAGGGGTAAGATTCAGTCAACAAAACAGATGGACAACTAATCCCAAAATGGTCCCAAATTTAATGTTCATCTGAAGGATTGTTCCATCTGAAAACTCAACTATTTAATAAGAAATTGAGAGTAAACAGATACTTACATATATTTATTTTAGTTTCTGTTAATAAAAAAAATTGCCAGAGGGACATAAAGATAGTCATATTGAGATCAGGATAGAGATATGTACTGAAAATTTCATGGTCTTTTTCCTGCAGTTGCAGAAAGGACATTAGCACCAATCCCTTGATTGTGATGTTTGGGAAAGGTAATATCAGATACCAACATTTTATAGTGTTTCTAAGTGCTGTTCATTTCTGCACTGACTTTAAGTTGATCGTTAACTAAAACTCAAAATGCACACTCTGTTTAATCTCAAAATGTCAACTTCCATTCATGGGACAAGGCTTTACAAACACTAGTCAAACAAGACGGGAGGCAAGCTCTGGTAACATTCGTAACAAAAGGACAAAATATCAGGTCTGCTAATGGTCTTTCATGTACTGAATGGCATCAGATTACCAGCCTTCTGGAAATCCCTTTTCCATTACTTCTCTCAACCACAATAATCAAATCTCAATTATTACAAAAGAAAAAGGAAAAGGAATATATTAAGCAGAAAGAGCAGAAATTGGAGAAGGTGACAAGTTTCTTTACCAACTGGCTATCTGCTGTGTATCTGACCTTCACATTACCTTAAGCTTTCTGATGATTTGCTTTGCATTATTATGACAATAGATCTTTTAAAAGCCTGGGAAAAGTACTTAATTTTTTACCTTAATCTTTTGGATTAAATTCTTCAATTTTACACCACTATAACCGTTGCAGCTGCAATGGTTTAAAGCCAGTGTGCAACAGCAGAAACACCCCTTTGGATTAGGTTGTTAGTTGGAATGTATCTATAAGGTTTTAGGTGCGGTAATTCTAAAGAAAGAAAGAATTTGATGTCATTATGAACTTACAAACATCTCCCACTGATCTCCAGACAGGGTTCCTTGCATTACACCACAATTAAGCTAAGGTAAAACCACTGAGTTCAAAAGAGTTGCAGCTAAGTAATTGTCCCTTAGCTGATGAAGCTCTTCTAAAGCATGTAAATTAGTTCTCCCTTGCACCTGACTGCTTATTGCCAAATCATGTCCTGTCTTACAGACAGATCTTGTGCCTCCTTGACTATGTCATGTTTTTTCCAGCCATGTCTCCATACAGTGTTGTACAAGCAAAGCCACATGTCTTCTGTGCTTCCTGGGGTCTGCCCTTCAATGCAGATACAGGAATCTGGTCAAAATGGGTTGGCTGGTATCCTGAAGTGTTTAGGTGACATTACTGTACTCAAAATTGATTGGGTCTGGCTTCATGATGACCTGAAAAATCCCAGTTTTGTCTATGTCATGACATGAGAATATCCTAGCTGGAGTCTGGACCACAACTTCCAGCTCTCTGAAACTTCCTATTAGAAAAGCTTTGGAATGTATATATTGTATGTATCTCCGACAGCAGATACTGAGTAACAGAGTACTCAAATACATTGTTAAGAACTAATCTAATTTGTGCTTTAACCACTAAATCTTTTCAGCCTCTTTCATAGTGAAGAATGAGACAGAGCAGCACAGTTGCTGGAGCTCTATGAGTAAAACTGCCAAAGTTGTTCTAGTCTTCCCCCTTACCCCCCTCTCTATTTATAAGAGTGCAAAGCAGTTACTTTGGGGCTAAATTTATAATGCTTAATCTCAGTCCAAACAAAAAACATTTTTGGAAGAGTTAATAAATGTATTCCAGACTCCCATTGTGCTGGGTTTCTGGTAGGGCTGTGAGTCCAACACACAAACTTGCTAGAACTACAGTTATGTCTCTGGTTATAAGTCACTCTACTTGGCTAGATGTGTGCTTCTTGCTAAATTTTGTCTAACATGAAAGGAAAGTGATAATTGAGGTTTTGTATTTTTTTAAGTGAAAAAAAGGTCTAGAAGACGGTTATTTTTAGATTCTTTTTTCTGTCTTATTTCTTTTTATTAGAAGAGTAGATCCTGTCTAGACTTTTGAGACTCTGGTGACTGGAGGCTAATGATGTGGCAACATATGATATACTTTAGAACATCTATAGCAGGACAGACCATAGGCCTCTCTAACCTATGGTTTCTTGTCTGTAGATGTGCTGGTTAAAGCTGGGACAGAGTTAATTTTCTTTATAGTAGCTAGTATGGGGCTATGTTTTGGATTTGCACTGAAAACAGTGTTGATAATACAGGGATGTTTTAGTAGTTGCTAAGAAAGGCTTATACTAAATCAAGGAATTTTCAGCTTCCTGTGCTCTGCCGGGTGCACAAGAAGCGGGGAGGGGGCACAGCTGGGACAGCTGACCCCAACTGACCAAAGGGATATTCCATACCATATGATGTCATGCTCAGCATGTAAAGCTGGGGGAGGAAGGAGGAAGGGGGGGATGTTCAAAGTGATGGCATTTGTCTTCCTAAGTAACCATTACACATGATGGAGCCCTGCTTTCCTGAAGATGGCTGAACACCTGCCTACCCATGGGAAGGAGTGAATGAATTCCTTGTTTTGCTTTGCCTGCGTGCATGGCTTTTGCTTTGCCTATTAAACACTCTTTATCTCAATCCATGAGTTTTCTCACTTCTTATCTTCTGATTCTCTCCCCCATCCCACCAGGGGAGAGTGAGTGAGTGGCTCTGTGGTGCTTAGTTGCTGTCTGGGGTTAAACCACGACAGTAGGTCATAGTATTGGATCATAAGGGAATAACGTAGCAACTGGGCACATGCAGTGTACTTCCCCTACTTTGCCCTCCTACCTTCCAGCAATCAAGGTATAGGGACTTCCTGAGCTGGATTTAGTGCTTAGACTGATCACCTAGGTGATTAATGGCAACAGAAGAGCTTCTGAGAGAGAAAACTGTGAAACTGGCTTGCAATAGCTAACTAGCAGGAGAGGCACTTCCATGCAGGTGCTGTCTTTCCCTAGCACTGGAAGCTTGCTGGGAGTGGATAGCAGTGCAGGAGGAGAAAAAAAACGTAGTTTTGAGATACTGTATCTTGTTTAGGGGAAGAAGAAAGTTTACAAAATTGCAAGCAAAAACTGAGGATGGAAGCTGGCTTTTTTGATTAAACTGAAAAAAAGAAACAAATAGAAAAGCAGTTGAAATAAAATTGATGTGAAAAATATTATCCAAAATATAATAAAATAACTGAGGTTCTGTAGCATTTATGGAAATGTGCAAAATGGTACTTGAGTACATGCTAAATGCCATGCTATCGAGATTTTTAAGTGCTACAGTCAGTCTAGTCACATTAAAAATAGTTCCTGAAACACTAGTTGGAGCTTAACATTTGGAGTCAGTCTATAGGCTAAAGCACCTGTGTTTCTCATTGGCATCTCCTTCAGCATCCTTTTCTGACCTTCAGTTAAGGAAGACACTGTCAGTCTGGATAAGTGTTTTCCCAGCTAAAACATGCAGTGCATCAGGAGGAACTGAAAGTCTACAAGTTCCAAATTTCCGCCTACTGTTTGCAAATTAAATACAAATGTGAACAGCAGGAGACTGACTTTTAAAACAGACAAGTGTTGCCACACATTTATAGGATGGCTCCTCTTCAAATCTCTATATTGGCTTCCCTTCACCTTCTGCATCTAATTTAAACTCCTACCTCTGATTTATTGTTGCCCTATGGCCTCTGCAGCATGGCACAGAGAGGAGACTTATGGACACATTTTGGAGGAGGCAACACAGGGAAAGTGTGAGAGACTAGAAAGTGCATAGTTAGAGTCACTAGTCTGGCTTAAAGAGACAGTTGAAAACTGGAAGGTGGCCTCTGGAAGTGAAGAAGTCAGGCAAAACAGTAGTTCCTCTTTACTTTGTAATTCAAAATTTTAAGAGGTCAGGAGTGGTTCAGGAAATCCCTTCTGCCTTCCAGACTTCTGCCGATTAGCTGTCTGTGTAATATATATTTAACTATTTCTTGCTTTTTATTTTTCTCTTTACTTCCTACCCTACAGTCTTTCCTAGTTCATATCCTCTTTTAACAAACTGCCTATGATACTATCCCAGTCTTTCCTTTGTTGTCCATAAAAATCTTCTTTACCTGATCTACTTGAGCTAGCCCTCTGTTCCTTCTTTCATTTCTTCTGTCAAAGTTTCCCAGCTTTGTCTGTAAATATATTTGCTGCCATGCATCTGTAGTTCCTAAAACTTCACATTTATATTAATTTTCTTAAGGTACTATTCTGCTGTATTTCCATTTGCACAAGCAAGTAATGATGTGAACTTCATTGTTTTCTCTTTCTTCTTGTTATCACTGATCTTTCATCTGTGTTGATACAATCTCCATCTAGCTTGAAGATCACTTCATGGTTATTGTTGTAACCTTGTGAATGTAGCAAGGACATTTTTCTGTAGGTATAGTTGGCCAATAGTATGGAAAGATTATTCTTGCCGACTTTTAAGTGTGAAGATAGAACTGTAGTGTGGAGAAAAGTTATGAAGCTGTGAGATCTAATCCTAGTTTGAAGAAGTATTTTGTTTTCAGACTGCAGAGAGAGACTGGTTCAGAAGCTTCTAGGAATATATTGTGGATTCCTATCAAAACACATATACTTCCCAAAAACTTTTCAAGTCCTTGATACTATTCCCTCTTCCTCTTGAAGTTTCTTGTGCCTGGTCTGCAGAGCTTACTTACAGAAACCTTTATTCAGAAAGTAACAACTAGCATCTTTTTCAGCAAGGACTGGATTTTCACCACTGTACTTTTCAAATCAGGTCAACATCTCCTAGCATCAGTTCATGGAAGCTGTGAATCTAATTTACCATGACCCCTACTGGATGGATGGATGGATGGACAACTTATCTAACAGATGCATTCATGCCTGCTTCTTAGTAGGGATTATGTGTGTGTGTGGGGAAAAAAAAGGTGTGTGATGTAATATAAAAAATAATTTGTTGACTCTATTTGTACACTGACAAGACACCTAGCAGTCCATGTATTTTAATATCTAGCTACTGCCTATTGAAAGGACAAGGAGCAAGAAGCCATCATATTTAAAAAACATTGATTTCTGTGGGAGGTCAGTTCCTGGTAGCTGGGAAAATCTGAACATCCCTGTTTTGTCTGCTGATTCTCACTTCAGTGGTTGCAGTCTCCAGACACATGAATGAAGCAGTTCAGGATCCTTCACCGGGTCAGGTGGTTGTAGGTCCTATTCTGCAGTGATACCAATTCTTAGATCTAAAAGCCTCCTTGACAATGTCAGAAGCATGGGATCATTTTTAGCAGTGCATGTGGGCCTGAATTAAAGTAAAAATTCTGACTTCTGGTGAGAGTAGCTTGTACTTCAGAGGTGTACATTTCCGTTTGTATTTCAACAGGTTTTTCAGTTCTTTCACAGAAGGGGTTTTATCTGGATTAAAAACCTCTGGTAGCATTCACTTACATGCTTGGATTGGCTCTTCAGCTGTATGAAATGTGATTAAAAGAGGTTCTGCTGCAAGAATAGCTCTTGAACTTGGGCCAATCCACTTCTTCTGGCAAATCAGAGTATGAGGGATATGTGTATGTGCGAGCATGTGTGTCTTTTATTCTGCTTCTTTAAGGTCTTCTGTCTGATTTTGGAAAAAATATAACAATAAAACATAGAGTAGCTAGGATTATGGAAGAACTATCTGCTAAAGAATCATTGGCTGTATCACCCAATCTGCTTGACAGTATAGCTGGTGGTTAAGGAGATATTAATTTGAGGCCAATTTGGATCCCATGGGCTTATTTGACAGGAAAAAAAAATGGCATAAGGTTATAAAACAACATTTCAGAGGAAACTGAAAAATAATTCGGATACAAAAGTGTGGAAATCTCACTGGTGATCCTTGAACTCTCAGACAAACTGTACTTTGGATTCTGGTATAATCCTTAAACTTTCGAGTATCGAGTTGCCCTGCAAGAAAGTAAAACTAATTGTATTGTATCCCTGTTCATACTCGCCTGCATACCGTTAAAGACTTTAACATATTGTTATGCTTGTTTTGCTATGCTGGAAAAATATGTGTGCCGCCTTAGCCTCTCTCTCATGCATGTGTGTGTGCGTGCACACACACACACACAAACGTGCCCTCCATGAGTCTGGGAACCATGGAAACCAGTTTACAAATTGTATACCCATTAGAAACACAGCAGATGGTTTTTAAAAGTGTTTGGGGACATCAGTAAATGTATGTTAGGCATAGACTTAATAGATGTTAGGTGCTTAAATACCTTTTAAAAATACCCAGTCTATTGTGGTGTTTTATGAGTGTTCATTTTGTCAGTCAGATTTTAAGTTTTCCAGACTTGCATAGTATAAATTGGCAGCATGAAGGTGACATGGTACCTTATGCTTTTTTATTTTTAGACATATAGCTGGCCATTTTAGCTATATATTTTCCAGGCTGTTTTGGAATTCACAACCTGTAATCAGAAATACCATTGTAGGCACAGATATAGTGTTATGTGGCATGGAATTGTATAGGTGTAGCTTGGAATGTCTCTGGGGGTGAGGCGGGGAAGTAAGCCTTGACTTTTTTGGAGGCAAAGATAAATAATGGATTGATTCATTCTTAGTCCAGGTCAGAGCTTCTTCCCGTTTACTCAATGACTTCTCTCTAAAATCTTTGGCTTCTTCAGCTGAAGCCAAATATCCACCTTTTAAGTAATTATTCTGATTTGTGACCATCTGTGCTGGTTTTTGCTGGGGTAGAGGTAATTTCCTTCATAGTAGCTAGTATGGAGCTATGTTTTGGATTTGTACTGGAAACAGTGTTGATAATACAGGGATGTTTTCTTTGTTGCTGAGCAGTGCTTACACAGAGTCAAGGTCTTTTCTGCTTCTCACCCCACCCCACCAGCGAGTGGGCTGGGGGTGCACAAGAATTTGGCAGAGGACACAGCTGGGACAGCTGACCCCAACTGACCAAAGGGCTATTCCATACCATATGATGTCATGCTCAGCATATAAAGCTGGGGGAAGAAGAAGGAAGGGAGGGACATTCAGAGTGATGGCGTTTGTCTTCACAAGTAACCGTTACGCATGATGGAGCCCTGCTTTCTTGGAGATGGCTGGACACCTGCCTGCCAATCGGAAATAGTGAATGAATTCCTTGTTCTGTTTTGCTTGTATGCGCGGCTTTTGCTTTACTTATTAAACACTCTTTATCTAAACCCATGAGTTTTCTCACTTTTACTCTTCTGATTCTCTCCCCTATCCCACTGGATAGCACCACAAGCAGCTGTGTGGTGCTTAGTTGCTGGCTGGGATTAAACCACGCCATCATCCTTTGTGCTTTCAATTCCTATGCCTTCTGTTAATGGAAAGCCCTATGTAAGCAGCTTTGAAGCCTATCAGGTAAAATTAGATTAAATAATTTAATCTACCAAAGAAGGAGGCTTGAACTAACTGATCAATCTTCTAAATCAGATTAGGGCTCACTCACATGATATTTTGCATTAGCAGTTACAGAAGAATAACGAGCAACCAGAAGTAGAGCATCTTTGCTGGCACAAATAGAGCTAGAAGAAGAGACATCTATGATTTTAGAAATCCCCTTGGTTGTGCACAAATTAAGGTCAAGAGTAGAACTCCAGTAAATTTTCAGTGACAAAGAGTCGGCCTAGCAGCTTTCTGTATGACTCATGCAGTGCACAAATCGAAGGGAAACACTTAAACCTGTAGTGCTTCTAAGCTGAAAGCTATATATTATTCATGCATAAATACCTCTTTGAATAAACCTGGCTATAGTTCACAATGAGTAAGAGACAGATATTGGATATTTGTGCATGGCTAACAGCACCGCAAGCTTGAGTGCTGGTGGCTCTAGACACATTTTATCAGAGTAGGTTAAAGGGCACACCCATTTCATTCAAGTCCAATAGTGGCAATCATTGGTTTTAGTTGAAGTAGAAGTTGAGCCCACAGACAGGTTTTCCTTTTGTTATTTCAAAAAAAGATGCTTCAAACAGAAAGCTTTTGCTTTAATGGCCTAAGAGGAGGTTAATTAAAAGAACTTGTCAAAATATTTGTTGCAAAAACTTTTCCCATTAAATTTTTTTTGAGCTTAGGTTTTCAACACTTTCTTCAGTGTTACAGAAATGTTGCATACCTTAACTTGGCATTCCCTGGTTCTTGGTGTGTGAAATTCCTCATAGAAGGGATAAAGCAAATTTTTAAGAAGAAGCTTGTCTTTATTAGAGAGACCATCATCAAAGACCACACAGAAAGAAGCAAAGACAGAAAGCTGATACCATTTATGTTATCCACAGGGTGCCTCTCAAACTTATTCACATGGCCAAGCAATTTACTTTCCAGTAATCATGAATTTGCTTCACAGCAAACCTGAGTTTATTGCATACATTACTGGAGAATAAGCATCTTGTTGAATAAAAGAATCAGAATTTGGTCTGAAGTAATAATTATGAATTGCTATGTAAGTACAATTTTATAAGGCTGGTGAGTGGGAAGAGTAGGAGCAGATCTCTCTAATTTTCTAGTTTTGCTGTAAGTTCTCCTGGAGGACTTTTTGTTGAATCGATTGCTTAGTAGAAATTATCCATGTGTCATTATTACATAGTCCAGCAAGATGATACGCCTGAAATTCAGTATTAGGACAGGCATTTTCACAAGGAGGGTGGAGCAGCCCTGGAACTGGTTACCCAAAAATGTTGTGGGTAACCAACTTTTTGGTTGGTTAAGAACCAATTCCACAACTAGTTCCAAAGTTGTGAAATCTCCATCCTTCAATATTTTCAACACTTAACTAGAGAAAGCCATGCCTTATCTGATTAAATACTGACAACAGCAGGAGGTAGCACTGGGTAATCTCTGTTCTAAGCAACATTTCTGAGACTGTGTGAAAGCTCACAGTCGAAGGATATGAAGTGGGAAGGGAAGCAATTTGGAGGGGAAAACTTTGCAGGAAGTTTCAAGAAATTATTCCTTTAATCGGTTTATTTTTTGTCAAGAAGTAATATGCTGAACAAAGGAATCAGACCTTGATTGTACAACTAGTCCTGAGTGGCTGAACCTTGCACAGAGGTAGGGATCCACTCTCCTCAGTCAAATATCCTGCGAGACTAGAGGTCTTCCCATGTTGCCAGTCTGTTTAGTTAACTTCTCAAAGAAGCAGGAAAAGCAGTATCTGTGAGAATCCTTCTTATTTATTTATATTTCATTTTACTTAGTTAAATTTGAATAATAACTTTTTAAATTTTTTTCCTGTCCCTGCCATTTGTGCCCTATCACAGTGCTAATATAGTAAGTATGTCTCAGCTTTTCTAACCAATTCAATGGGAATGCAACCATCCACCTATCATGCCCCTCTTCTGTCCACTGTTATGAGTGCCTTTTTGTAAAAATATTAGACAATTATAAGGACAAAACACTTTACACCTAAATTTGACTGTAGATTGATAATCACTTTGTACTTTATCTGGGCTGCATAGATTTGCTTCATACCAATAAGCAACCATATTCTCCTAATCTCCATGCAGAGAAACGAGAACATCTAACCAATAATACAGCCTTCTTGTTTTGCTCCTAACACAGATGTCATTCATCACCAGGAATGCCACCTCCAGGGAATTCTGAATGAATGGAAAGGCCAAAGCAAATTCAATCAGGACCTTCCTTGAGCCTACCTCTTCTGAATCATATCCCTTGATGAATATTTCAATCAATTAGTCGGCAGTTTATTTTGTCCACATTTTTCACAAACCCTACTGAGTTTTAGCTGGCTGCCCAGACAGAACACATCTGTCAGCAAGGACTAACTCAATTAACCTAATTCAGAGCTACTGCAGGTTTTCAGAACTGAGAAACCACCACAGTGGAGTCAGCAGGACAGCATCTGGGAGATCTCACTGTGTGCTTGGAACAGGTTTGTGTCTTGAGCCTTAAAACTGGCTTACTAATACACCCTTACTGGTAACATCTTTTCTTTTTACCTTATCATCAAACCCATGGCTTAGATCTGTTTAGGAAGGGCAGTCTGGTTTGTTCATTTGCCCTCATCAAGACGAAAAGGTATGTTCAGGTGGAGCTAGAGAATTAAAGGTAGCAACCCATATTCTTAGAGTTCTTCAAGCTTCTTTGCTGTGCCTTGTCCATTGATGGGATCCAAGCATCCATTCATTTGCACTTTTGTGATGTTATTAACCTTTCTTTAAAAATACACTATAAAACTCTGTAGAATCGGAATGCTCTTTACATTCCTTTTGCAGAAGTGTGAGTAGGAAATTTACTATTCTGAATGGTCATTTTCTGGACCATATTAGCTTGTTGCACTTCTTCCTGAACTTGAGACTGTAGGCTAGCAATACAGTAAGATAAAGTAGTTTTATGGCTTCTACTACTCCTTTTTCCTTCCTACAGTCAAACCTGACTAATGCAGTGGTATACACAGATGACATGGATCACATTTGTATTGCACGGTGATCCATAATAATTATTAACAGTAAAAATGATCCAGAAACCTTATTAGTGTTATTGGAAATACAGTATAAACAGCTGAGGTAATGGTAGTTTACTGGAAAATGCTAGTGGTTATTTTGGGGAGAAATGAGCTTGTCATTTCCCCTAAACTTCCTTAAAAAATTAACAAGTTTTGGTTTCTCCTTATGTGAAACAAAAATGAGTGCCAGCTCTCTGAATTGCAGTAACTGAGTCCCTGCCTCAGGTAACTCACAGGTTACATCATTGTCAGTTTTGTAGCAACAAAACAATTCTGTACTGAAAGTCTGCAGAGGTTTTAGACTACTTTGCTGTGCTTGCATGGCTGAAGGTGGCCTTTAGCATATGAAGGGCTTCCGTCTATGATTTCCAAAAGTACAGTGGCAGTGACAACACAAGTTTTGGAGATTATTAGCAACGACTAAAAACTGCAATTCATCAAAATGACTGAACACTTAGACTTCTTTTTAAAGATAGTCTTCACTGCAGATTTAACGTTAGAGAGTTAGTTCTCTCAAGTTTGTCCAACTTGATGAAAACTAACACCAAAAATGTAACACTCATGTTCCACTGTGTCACACTGAAATTTCCAGAAATAATGCAAGCATCTCTATGATTTGTTTTACAGAATGAATTACAGGGAAACTTGTAGGGAAAGACCAAATACAAATTACTTCTTGGTACAAGACAAAGTTGAGGTGATCATAACTGGAGGAAAATTCATGATAGCATGCACATTAAGGTTTTGTCTGCATAGGCACAGAGGTGGATTTACTAGAAGAGCATCAACTCCAGATATCTTTGACACATATGACATGGTGCAGTCACTTGGCCTCAGATTGACACTGTATGTCTGCATGACATAGGAATAAAGTACTGTATACTGCTTACACTGTAGATGTATCCCCAGTTAAGCCTTACAGTAAAATCAAATACTTAGAGGTTAAAACAAAGGACATGTATATTTGTAAACAATCATATTATGTAAATCTGTGAGCAAAATAAGCAAAAAGCATTTTTTTTAAGTTGTGCTGTTATTTATCCTTGTAACTTAAATACTTAAGTTATTAAAGACTGTATGTCAAGGGCTTCAAAAAGCTAACTCCAAAATTCAAATTTTCCATATAATTGGAAAATAAACAAAACTATAAATCAGTGTATACAGGTACTTACATGCCAAATCTGAGCGACATGATTGTAAAGTGGTATGTCAACAGGCAAAATTTTATGAGAAGCAAATGTTCTTCAGTCAAGGTGTAAGGCTGTAACTTTCATTTTTCTCTTTTTTTTAAAAATTAAGTATTCAAAACACTGTCAATCAGAATTTTAAAGTGAAGTCAGAAGAGAATTATGACCTACAATAAGGCTCAAAATCCTGGTGTGTTTTGAGAAGGGATACAGAAATATTTCCTCCACTACAGCAGCCTTCTGCTGTGATATAATCTTACCAATAAAGGATTTTTCAGTAACTTCAAGGACCGATATATGGAATTTAATAAGCAAAAGATTTGTCAGGAAAATCTCTAGTACACCAGCATGTTTTCCTTCATTTATCAGGATGCGTTAGTTTAATTCAAATAAAAAATTTGTGTGTGTGTCACAGTTAAAATTACAACTGATCACCATGATAATGAGTGAAAACTGTATTATGCAAGTGTGCTTTTATATGGTAATTGTTCCTCTTCTTTTGCTGGGAAGTTGAGAACCATGCCAAAACTTAGTAAAAGTCCCAATTCAAGCTGTTTTCCGTCCACATCTTAAGAGGAAAGTTATCAGTAAAATTGCCATCAACTCTTTAGTTTACATTGCAGTGAAAATAAGCCTCAGGAGATAGAACAGTTAGATTGCAAACAGTTATAGCTTGTGGTAATTCCTACTAGAATCTTTTTTTTTCCAGTAGGAACTGGGTCCTAAGAATACAATGTTATTCTCAGTGAAGTCAGTGGAATGATTCAGTTTCAGTCTCTTATGGAAAACTGCTGTTCACAGATAATTCATTTCATTACATTGCATAGCAATAGCCAAGTTTACATCAATAAAAATGTTCTACTTTTGTTGCTGGCAGACGATTATTGTGACTGCCCATGAAAACATAAGGGCCTCATGATATTTTAAAAATTAAATCACCATTCTGAAAAAGGTTGATACATTTTACTGTAGAGTTCATAGCTTTCATTATTTACCAAAATCTCAGTCTTCAGTGCAAAAGGGACCTCTTTCTTTTCAAACACCTGCAGTGCATGCAGACTAAATAGGAACATGACATGCTCCAAAGCACAAAATAAATACTCAAGTAGAATATAGTAATTTTGAGGAAGTGGTAGTTCAAGCTGCCAGAAGTCAGCTCACTCATGTACTGGAGTAGCTCGTCTTGATTTTGGATGACCCTTTAGATGAGTGAGACTAATTTTCAGTTCATTGAAAAATGAGTATTTGACATTAACATTTTTATCTCAGAGCTGACTTCTTGACACTCCAAAATTAATCCTAAAATGGTCATGGCAACAAGTCTTTCTGAAACAGGATGATAAAAGCAATTTGCACAATATATAATTCCCATTGGAGATTATGATAATTTAGTTCAACAATCTGTGAATTTAGCTTTACTAATGAGGATGGTCTGCATCCTCTGTTATCTTTTATCTTGGAGCATAACTATCATAATTGTGAACCCCAAGATTGCTGGATAAGTCATTAGTCTTTGATGATTTTTCTTTCTACTGGAAGCCGTCCTTGACAAAGTAGATTGTAGACTAGCAAAATTGGTCTACCAATTGGATAAATAGATTATAGATATCAGATAATGCCACAGATAAATGCCAAATCAGGGATTATTTTGATAATTTCATTTGAAGGGATACTCCAGGTGGAGGGGAAGCATCAGGAATTACTTCCATCAGTCATTTCAGAGAGGAAGGTGGGAAATGTGTAAAAACCGGACTACAAGTCTGAGAAGTTATTCTGTATTTGAGGAGTCATGTGCTTAAGGGAGGGAAGAAGAGCAGAAAGCATCAAGGAGCTCCAGACTGAAGGAAGCACAAACCCTGTGAGGAAACTGCGACAAAGAAGTGCATTCAATTGTTTGTTTGTTTTGCTAAGATCTGCTTATCTTTTGTACTTTCCAAAGTGAAGACCATGGCCTGGATTCATTCTGCTTAATTAACACGCCTGAAATGGGAGTCCCAATCTCCCAATAATCAGCGGAGCACTATGAAAAAAATGCTAATGCTACCATCAGTCTGTTCTTTGATAAACTGAAGTGTCCACTCATAATGCTCATCTTAGTAGATAATTGTCTAGGGACAATATTCCTATAACTTAGTCACCTCAGATATGTGCTTACATTTAAGTGACAAAAATCCAGTCCTCACTGATTCAGGATTCCTGTTTATGAAATCAGTGTGCTACATATTTGTTTCAGTTGCCACATGTCTCTAGAGCAGCGAATGGTAAGCTACCTTCTCTTTGGATAATAGTTTTTGGAAATGGTGTAAACAAGAATGACTCTGTGTTGAGATCTGCAACTCTGCAGCCTGGTTTTTGGTACTGGTTGCCAAGAGTGAGTTCTTCCTTTGTCCTGACACATACACTACTATCACTCAAATTTAGTCTTGCAGGTTGGTGGAAAACAAACTGCATTTTGTAAAAATCCTCAATTTCTATTGGACTGCAGATATTCTAAGAGCTATTTTTGTTAGTATTCCTCAGTATGAATTCAGTTAGTAGTGAATGCAGTATTTGGTCTCATTACTTTGGGAGTCACCTTCATGACTACAGTCCACGAAGTGAAAGCCAGTTTTATCCTAATTAAGGAAAGTGTTAAAAACTTGATTACAAACTTGGAAAGGAAATTACAGAAGGAAATACAAAACAATGGCAAACAAATCTCCATTATTCTTAACACTGAAGAATTTTCTTAGATATTCCAATGTAGGAGCTTCACTGGCCTGTCAAATTGTTCCTTCCCTCCTTTAAACTCTTTCAGACCTGCATAGCTCTTTTTGTTAGTTCTTTTGGTTTTTTTTTTCCTTTTTCCTTCACATTGGGATCTACTTACCTCTCACTCCCTTTACTTGTCTCAGAACAGCCCTGATCCTTTTCTGCAGGTAGGATTCAGTTTTTGTAACACGGAGATCTTTACCAAGTCAGGCCCTTGATTTTTGGACTGCATTTTCTCTATTTTACTATCACCTTTTAATGTAAAAGCAGCCTTCAATTCCTGGCCACTGGACCAAGGGGAAGTGCAGATCTGAGGTTCATTTCAGTGCTGTAGAAATACCATCTTATTCACATGTGAATGTGCAAATGTGATGTGTATTGATCATCATGTTTTAAAACAAGACATACTAAGTGCCTTGGATTTTCTTTTGATTTTTTTCTTCTGCTCTTCATACACTGTTTTTCTGAGCATCTAAATGAATAAATGAACGAAAAATATTCATGTAGGAATTAACTTTAAATATTTATGTCTTCTCTGGTTATCATAATCAGATAGAGACATGGTAGAATTATACCTATTATATAGTAGAGAAAACACTCTATCATCTGCCTTTTTACAGAGCATATTCAGTGATTAGTAATTGAGAAACTTGATCAGGAATTTACCATTGAAGGAAAATCTAAATTAGATAAAGGTAAATTTCTTGATCTAAGCTGAAAGCCAGTAAAACTTCTAAGATATTACCAAGTGACTTAAAATAGGTGTTTATATCCTACATTTTATCTATGTAGGGATTTGTTTGATTGAAAAGAAGCATTCTACTGAAACTGCAGTGACGCCTTGACATTGGAGATATTGCTATTTGCATTTTTTATTAATGGAGAATGTGTTATGAGCAGAAAAAGCCGATTCACAATATGCAAAAATTATATGTAAGAAGAAAATAGTACACAATTTAATTCTAAAATGTTAATAAATACCTAAAGAAAATTAAAATACTCAGAAAGCAATTGTTAGTTTGTGATTGTCTATGGAAAGCATCTCCAAAAGTATAGTGACTGTGATTTGGTTGGAAGCAAATAAGATAAAATTTCATGATTTTTCTTTCAGTAATTTTTAAGCCCCAAATTTAAAAACCCTGAAATTTGAAATTAGAGTCTCCAGCCTTAAAGCAGTCCAGGTAGCAGATGTTCTCCAGAGTGCTTGTACCTGATTAACTCACAAGACAGCTAAGAGGTATAATAGGTTACTCCTGACATAACCCATGCCTGGAAAAAGAAAAAAAAAATCAACTGATCTAAACCAGTTGATTCTAAAACTGGATTATTTTTCCTCATCTTCAAAGAAGAATATTTATAAAAAGGGCCAGGACCTCTGCAGAGGTACTTGAAGCATAACTGGTTTTGTTCCATATTCCTCTATAGAATGTGGTTTTGTCAGGAATAATGACTTCTGACAGCTTTCTGATTCCTAAAAGACGGGTGTCTTCCCCTCAACTCATCACCATGCAGTACCTTCAACTGCAACAGCTCTGGCTTACTTGTTTGATACTTTTGTGAGCCTCTTCAGCTTATTAAACCCACAAAAAAATTAATTATCTTTCAAAAAAAAAAATTTAAACATTTTCACCTGCTCCTAATATACTGTGTAATCACACAATAATAGCTTACTAAAACAGTTATCAATATGAATGTGGCTCTGTAGATTTTGGCAAATTTATCCAAGGTTGTGCCCTGTAGGTAAAATGAAGCCTAATTTCAAGGCATTTGTAAAACCCAGACTGACCAAAGAAATTTCTGACAGCCAGAAATGCACTAAAACTGGACCATCTGTACTACTTGAGTAATCTTCCTTTTCCTTCCAGAAGTCAAAAGAAACAGTAGCACAAAATTACACTCGGTTTCTCAGAAGCACAAGGGTATTTTAAAAAAGGGACTTCAAGTTTTTCGTGGTTTCAGCTTTGTCAGGGTCTCTGTGAGAAGGGTACTTCATGTTCTATTTCAGCACATCCATTGGAAGGAATCAGGTAGAGAGACACATAATAATACCACAAAAAGCAGATTGTGTAAAAGATATTAACACAAAAAATCACTTAAATTTCATCAGAACTATTAAAGGATCTGGATTAAATTTCATTTTGTAATAATTTCATTATTCCAAACTATACTTTAAGGTTATTTCATTACAGCTGTAGCCAAACTCAGACCTATGTATCTGCAATCTCCCTTCTGTTACTGAATTTAAAAAGATGTATTTAAGAAATGACAGACTAGATGTCATCCTGATGTTTCTGATGTACCAGCTATTTTGCTGCACTGTGAGAAATGTGTATGCATTTAAATTTCAGTTATTAACTTTCTTTGCATTGGCAAGAGTATAAAATGGTTTAGAACAATTTTGAATTTTTTTTTTAATAGACTATATTCCCTTCCTAATCTCAGAATCTCAATCCCATAGTCCTTCACTTTGTTTTCTGACTACATTCTTTCTATGAATATTTTCTAAGTGGAAAATAAACCTTCACCTTCTTGAGATAGGACATCAGTTTGTTAATCTTCAGATATGTATCCTTGTGTTGCTGTTTTAATTTTCTAAAACATCTAGAAGAGGGCATCAAGCAAAACTGGGATTTTTATCAGAGTCCTAGATATAGCTATTAATAAAAGTTTTGAAAAAAAAACAGAACATGTGTAGGTGTTGTCATGTCTTTTGGAAAGATTATGCTGTAAGAAGCAAGAATGAAAAAGTAAGGAAAAAGAAAAAAAGGTGTTATGACATTTATCACCCTCTTGAATTTCTTTTAAAAGCTAAAACTGTGGGCCATGGGATTTTATCAGGCCAGATTTCTTGAAGTTTTGAAAAAGATCTAATCTTTCATTATTAGTTAAATTGAACTTGACTTTTCTTTTTTTTTTTACAACAGGGAGCTTCCATTCACATTTTTGTTGTTCGTATTATCCTAATGACTCAAGATGTTCAGCATGCTGTAATTTTCCCTTGTTTTTAGTTGTTTAGGTACTGGACCACCAAGAGTCTAGTCATCGTCCTTACACTGTATGTATATTTTCCTTATAGTTCTCCTTTACTGAATAGCAATGTCATTTGAAATTGAAACTTTTCCAGTTTGTAGGAGTAATATAGTGCTGGAGAGGGGTGGATTCATTTTATTAGGTAAAATGGCTTGTTTTACTTAAGCTGTGACACCATTCCTCATTTTTTGTCTTCTGAACACTTACCAGTCTTAAGCCAACCAAATCCCTGTGTCTACTTCCAGATGTGATCAAACCCCAGATTACTTTGTTTTGTCAGTTATGGTACGAGTAACATAGACTAATAAGGCCAAATTCTTTGCTGGCATAAGTCTGCTAGCTCACTGGAGTTATTCCAGCAAATAACTTATCTCACAGCTATTTAAAGGAAAAATAATGAAGTATTACTACTACCAAATACTTTAGCCTTGCAACTGTAATTTAGGTATGTATTATAATCCAGTAGATAATGTGGGATACGCTACTAGCCAACATCAGATTCCAGAAAAGAAAACTAGAGCATTATTAGCTAACATTATATTTTCTTTGTCTATGCCTTTTCAAGGGTTGATGTGTAATATAAAATCTTAACCCCTCAAGTGTGTTTTTTTAAAGACCAGGTGATATTTTTAAACATCTACATAATTTCTCTTGTATATGTTAAATGATTGTTGCTTTACAGCCATCACGGCCTATCACTAATTACAACCTACAGTTGTAATCCTCACTTTGCAAGATGGGAGATGACCTTCAATCTCTGCAGTCACAGCCACATCTTGGCACGTGTGCAATATTTACCTTCTTCCTGGAGATGAAGAATACAAAAGTTAACAATGGAAAGCGCTCTACAGCAATGTGCCCAATATCTTACTTTTCAAGAAACCATGGAAAACAGTCAGATTTGTGAGTAATTTGATTCTGTTCACCAAGCTCTTGCTGTGATGGTTACTTTCACATGGAATACCTCTCAGTGCATAGTGCAGGATATCAGCTCTTCTGACCTGGAGGCATAAAAGTAACAGGAGTAAAACAACTTTAATGAATGGACTCCTGCGGCAATAGGCCTGCCATCTAAGAAGAGTGAAAAAACTTGTTAGTGCTTAACGAGCTCTTAAAACATTTGGGGTTTTTTGCTTCAGTGTTTTCTTTTTCTTTTCATTTTTTATAAGGAGGAATGTCTTGTAGTGGCTGTCCCTCTAATGAGTATTTCTAGGAAAACTGTACTTTTTCTTCTTTGAGAAAGGTGAGGTAGGGGGAAGCAGCATAGAAAGGAAACCAACTGTTTTCACAGGGAAACGTGTTTCTTTCAAAAAGAATGTTTTAATTGTATTTTGAAAATCGTTAATTGAAGTGGTGAATTAGCTAGAGAGTTTGGCCATCAAGGCTTACCAGTAGAAACACTAAGGGTTTGGAGGATCCAGTGATGGTTGAGGGAGTATGTATTGTGGCCAAAAGTGATAGATGTTGCACATCTAGGCAAAGGGTGCTTACTTTCATCTGGAAAACAGAAAGCCCCATCCAGTGCTTAGTGAAGTCAATGGAAATCTTCCAGCTGGCTCTAATGAGAATTGGAGTGGGTCCCTAGGCTTCAGTGAAATGACTGTAGAAGTGAAGAGAAACTATAATCGAGACGATCTTTCCAAAAGCAATTTTGAGCACTTTCCCTGCTAAAAGCATAAAGAAACTGAGAAAGAAGAATAAAGGAGAGCATAGCTCAAACTCTAAAGTAGCTCCTAGATTTTTCTTTTTTTTTCTTGTAGAAAACAGTAGAAGAAAAGATGCCTAATGCACCTGTATTTTGAAATGAAGAGCTATACACCTTTTCCTGTTTTCCCATCAAGTTGACACAAGATATGAAGACTTAGGACATGTCTTATGCTCTTGTCATGGAAAAAAATCATTCATACAATGTGGAAGGCAAATTACGGTTTGAGATATTCTTTCTAAGAAAATAGCTACAGCAATAATTCAGAAATTTCCCATTATCTTTTTAAAGTGTCCTTACATTACAGTTTATAAGACAAGGTGATCTCAGGTTCCATTCCTCTTTTGGTTCAGGACAGAATTGTGTTTAAAGTTTCTATCTGATGAGAAAAAAAAAAAGTTTAAATAAATAAAATAAAAACAATATGAGGGTTTGAAAACTGAAAGTGCTTTCATGTCAAACAAGGTATAAAATACGAAAGGGCTCAATGTCAGCTTCAGTAAGTAAGAAACTGCAGCTGCATGGTGTGTAGGACAAAAATCAGAACCCCAAATCACAATCTCCTGCTAATTACTTTTAAGATACATTAGAGAGATTTATTCACAGATTTTTAAAATTTTTGCTGTTTCTAGCAAGGGGCTTAAGGGACTCTGATGGCTGTCTATCCTGTGTCTAGCTACGTAACTCTTGTGATGCAATTACTCCATGTAAATACAACTGTACTTCCATAAACACAAATAAATTTTTAATTCATTTTTGGCAGGATATAAACAGGTTTGTTACCTCAGGCTTTACAGCAACTGTTCTTTGAGAGAGTAAAGAAAATTCATTTAAGGGACATTGTAAGATTAGCTCTTTATTGTCCCTTTTTGGAATACTTTGTTCTTAATCCTTCTGCAGTCACACAGAATTTGGATATTACCTCCATCCACTCCAACCCACTGCTTGGCACTGTCTTCTGAGATGATGAGTCGTGCACGTATCTAACTCCTTGTGCACACTGTCTTCTGCAACATCTTTGCTAATCCACGTCTACAATCTGTTTTTGAAAGCCATGCCTTGCAAGTCACCCATTCACATATAGTAGAAGCAGAGATACATACCTTACTGTTTTCCAAAAATAATGACTTTCAGTTTAGTTAATAAAAAGTGTATGTTCCAGACGAAGACGAAGAACACCATTCCCTGACACACTTTCCTGTTCTTTAGGAGTTATGGCTGCCTACCATTCTAAACCAGACACTCCTCCCCGCCCCCTCCGCCCCCCCCCTTTTTTTTGTATCATGGAAAATTCTCTCTCTTTCTCTCTCTTGCTGGCAACCTGAGTCCTTGACTGCTGATACAAGCAAAGACACTCTTCTTCTCATATCTGGTTCTTCATATCTTCTCTTGTGAGTTCCTACTGAGTCTTTAGGTTTTCTTGTTTGTTAAGATGCAGCAGTTATTGTTTCATCATTTTATTTTGCTTGTGAAAAAAATTTGTCTTCTTCATACCACAGTTCCCAAACAGAAGTTAAAGGAAATTGGTACCAGCTAGTTCTCTTCAGGTGTCTTCACTTCATGAAGAAGTGTCATTTTGTGTTTGAGACACAAAGACATAGCAAATGTTGGTTGCTATAAGCACAGAGATGTCTGGAAGTACAGGACTTTCCAAAAATCAGCAAAATTAATAAATTGTAAGTGGGGTTCCCCAAGTTATGTAATTACATTTTCTCTTAATTTGTCATATATCTAGAGTTAAAGATTTTATATTTAAGCCTTGGAGGAGCAATATGTTTAATGCTTCTCATAAGTGAACTACTTGTCAAATTACAAGTTAAATGAGACATGAAAAATCCTCATCCTCATTAATACTGCTTTTTTTCTTGGTCAGGATTACAAATCTTAAAGATTTGGAACTACAGTGGCCCAGCATATTATGAGCTCACCCTCTTTAATCTAGTAGCATTCACTATTTTATTAACAGCAATTTTTCACTTAAAAATTATTCTTGATATCGTAAAGGATGATGTGACATCCTCATTTTGTATTGAACTTGTTCCTGCCATTTGGTTTTTATGTCCTTTGTATAGTTAGTTATCTGGCTGCTTGAGATGCCAAGATAAGTGAATAACATCATTTCAGAGATGTGCACTCAGTTTGACATAGTAAGGGCTAGGTAACACTATACACGTAAATATTCTTAGCAAGAAGTTATTGTGCCTTTTATTGGTATTCTAGGTAAACAGACAAGGAATAATTTCATCTCAAGAACTGATCTGTTTAGGAGGAGTACTGTAACTAGCTGCTAGGTCAGGAAAAAGGGAAAGAAGTGGTAATGCAGATTGTTTGCTACATTGTTTTAAAGAACATCCAAGCTCTACTTTATGCTCAAGTCTGTCAAAATCTGCCTTTTGATACCAATTGGCAGATCTTCAAATTGCAAAGCATATGCTCTCTCTCCTAAGTGGAGTAGTGTTGTGATCTCACATTTTTTCAAGTTTGTAATGGCTAGCTACGTAATAAATATATATAATAATTGTTTTTGTGCGATGGCTGGATGTTTGAGCTCTGCTGGTAAAGCATAGCTCCAACACAGACTTGTTTTTAGCAGTGAGAACTATAAATGGCTACCTGTGTTTTTGCAGACTCTCATAAGGCTATCAAGCCTCTTGCAGCATTTGATATGTTCTTAAAGCTTTTATTCCTGAGTACAGCAACCTGCAAGAAAAAAAAATTATTATTTTTTCCTTACCTTTTTGAGTGAAAGTTTCTATTTCTCATTACTCTGGAGGGAAGACTAAAAAAATTACTAGGTACATGGTGAAGGATTAAAATGAGGCTGTGTTGAAAAATGTTCACACTAATTGTTGACCAAGGGGAAGGTTTTTTACCTTTTGTTCTCTATGGACATGACTTGATTTTATTAAAAATTTCGAATACATGTCGAGAAACAAGAAACCATTCTTTTTTATTCTATCCTCTTTTGACCCTTTATATTGAGAGTTCAGAATACAAATAAATGGAAACTTAATAGAAACACATTCTTCCTTAATCTCATGATTTTCATATCATCATTGTATAGTCAGTACACAACATTGCGTAATGATAAAGGGTAGCATTCTTTTTAAGGAGAAAGAAAAAAAGTAGCAAAGAAAAAAAACAAACCCAAAAAACTCACAAAATCCAAAACACCCCCATCAAACCTACTCCTGAGCTCTAAAGTGTTCCTTAAAAGAGTCAGCCATTTTCAATTTGGTCACTGTTGATTAAATTCACACCATTGTACATAGGGTATCCGCAAAGGTCACATCAGAGCCAGCGGCAGCGATCATTGAGAACTCATGGAAGGTGGATAAAGTTCATTAAAAGCAAATAAAAGGCATCCATGTTTAAAAGTCATGGGGGAAAAATAAGAAAATTATAGCTCTGCTATTCATGAATCATGAGCAAATAAACTATTTATGATAACCCTGCATTACAAGTTCATGAGTAACAGTGAACATGGATTTGCCAAAAATAAATCATGCTGAAACAACTTGCTAGTTTTCCATGAGGCTGTAACAGGCTTTCTGGAAAGAAGGGATGCCCTGACTGCAGTGGGGGTTTTGATGGTATCTGCGACTTTCTGGAAGAGAAAATTGAAAGAATGAGAATTATGAGCATTCAGGAAGAGGGTGACCACTGTGGAACTCTCTGTGAGGAGCTGCGTCAGTTCTTGATGCTCCTCCAAGTAACCCTGAATCCTGTGGCTTCCCAGTGGGTGTCCTACCTCCAGGCCTATCATACTCTACCGCTCTCTCTTACCTTCACTATACTGGACGTATGAAACAAAAGAGTCCTTCCCCACACCTTTTGATCTGAAACTCTTACCCACAGAGTGGAAGGCTAACCCTATCTCTTTTTGACTGAAAGCACTCCTCATCTCACTTATCCCTTGCCTTTCCCTTTCCCCCACCTTCTGAGGTGTAGGTATGTCTGAAGGCTTTGAGTATGGCTGTCTAGGTGAGGGAAACAGGCTGGGTAAAAACCGAATTTTTAAAAGTTCAAAAATTTTTAAAGTTATCCCACCAAAAAATAAAGATTATTTCTAGTCTGAATTAATTCTTTAATCCAGTTGACTGTTTTGA